>NW_008592967.1:0-4882 GCF_000691845.1 Merops nubicus | reverse complement strand
GCATTCCTGATGCAGGAATGATTCAGATGCACTTGAGCACACAAGCTCCATCAGTTTCATAATTTGCTGTTGCATCTCTTTCATCTCATGCCACAACTTCCCCTGTCCCCATTGCAGCTTCTCCTGTCCCTGGTCCATTCTCACCTGTCCAAGTTGCAGCACCTCACGGTTCTGTTCCAACACCCTATGCTGCTGCTGCAAGGTTTCAAACACTCTCTGCACACTATCCATACTAACATGTGAGGCTTTACGTTAAACCTTATCTTCCCTTCTTTGATTTTTGGTCCAAATGTCAGTCTCTTCGGTACAGGTCCAGGTTGCTGTAGCATTTCCTGGGTGATTTCTGGGGTAGTCTCCGGAATCTTTGATACCTCTGGAGGCCCTGGGGTCCCAATAGGTTTCGGCACCAGCAATGATCTGTGCCTTGGTTTTCACAGTGACCTCTGCACTGGGAGTAATCGCTGTGTCGGTTTTCGCAGTGGGGGCACTCTTTTCTACTTCTGGTCTCGGTTACAATTAACAAAAGCAGGAAAAATAAAAAATAACCTAATTAAGAGCATGGTCTGGGATTATTCAGGAGCCCTAGGATCCCACTTCTGACACCACAATGTCACAAACCACTACTGAAGGGGCACCGGGTCAGGCCGTTTGTGACAGGTGTGTCTGAGTTACTGTGTCTCCTGGGAAAGCCCTTATAGTAGTGTGCTTTATGGAGTCATAGAATCATAGAATGATTTGGGTTGGAAAGGACTTTCAAAAGCCATCTAGTCCAAGCCCCTTGCAGTAGACAGGGACACCTGCAACTAGATCTCAGGCTGCTCAGAGCCCCATCCAACCTGACCTTGAATGTTTCCAGAGATGTGGTATCTCTCATCACTCCTTTGGGCAACATGTTCCAGTATTTCACCTCCTCCATCATAAAATATTTCTTCCTTATAACAAGGCATGTCATTTGGGAAAGGAAGGAAAAAGAGCAGAAAGGAGTTTCCTCCTGATCCTGTTTTCCTAATTATTTTAAAATGACTGTGTGAATCAGCCTAGCTTCGGAGCAGTCCAATTCTGATGGCAGCAGATGGAATGTTTTTAGTTTCTCAGCACTGTTTTACTGTATGCAGCAGAATTTTCTCAAGAGTTTTGGTAATATGTTCTGGTTCTCAATGCCAGGGTCAAGTGGGCTGCATACACAGCACGAGCTCCCTGCATTTCTTTCGTCCTGCCTGAGAAGCATTTAAGCTCTTCTGGTTGCATAGCCTCTCTTCCCAGGGCTACCACTGACTTTCTACAGTAGGTGCATTCACCATTCCTAAGCCATCTCCACAGCCAGTGATTTTAGTGCTTCAAAGGAGTACTCATAGAAAGAGCACTTCTACTGAAAGCTTAGTCCTTTCTGTTCAGTAACTGGAGGAAGAAAGGAAGATGCATCTTGCTCACTAATGGAAAGGAATTTCAGCTGTATTAGTCAGCCCTGAAGGCTTTTTTGATTCTCACTTTTTAAAGCAGATACAACATCACATGGCAGGAATAGCCTTTCTGTACAGGCAAGAGAAATGAGGAAGAGAGTATCTTGCAGGCATGTTGTTCAGATCACTGGATAGCACACCCAGGCCATCTATAAATTTAACCAGGAAACCTTACTGAACAATTTTATGTTAAAGAGCCTGGAGGTTCCCAGGCACTTCTGAACTTTTTTATAATAATATCCTTACTGTTTCTTAAAAATTCAGAAAAACTAGCAACTGGAAAAAAAAAAAAAAAACACACATATGATAGAGTATATTCAAGCCACATAATTGGTGATTTTTTTTTGCTTGTTTTGAAAAGAGTAAAACTTTGAACTTTATCTGACTTCTGATTTCATCTGTTGATTGGGATAATGTACAGAGGACATGTTTGCATGCAGTGTACTATTTATGAAAAAAATAATACACAGAACATAGAGGACGGGAAAGAAATAATAGCATCTTGGTGTATCTTCTGGTACTTTTCAGTGTTTAGACCCTATAAATTTGCTGGAGTCACTATTGTGTAACACACAGAGATTAATTGGCTCAGCAAGTACTTGCAAAGGAAGAAAATACTTGTGATTTAATGAGTTTAAACCTTATGCTAGGCCAGCTCTAATTGATCCTGCTCTTTAGGATAAATCTTTTTCCTAATAATCCCTTTAAGCAGCTTAATAGACATGAGAAAATTTACCTTGTAGTCTTTCAAGTATGAGTTCTTGATAGAGACTTAATGAGTGACTTGTTACTGTTTCTCTTCTGAATTTATCACAAGATTAACACACCTCTAAAGTTAACAAGATGCCTGACAGTGTACAACCTGCTGCTTTGTTTAGCATCATTTAATTGTGTTTTTTTTTTTTTTTTTTTGTAATATTGATCTTAAAGTTCACAGAGAAAATCAGTATGTCTGGCACTGGTGGTAACTGTTACTGACTCTGTAGCTGGCTTGTGGAAATACATTGATATTAATGTCTGCAATTAATGCAACTTCTAGCTTCAGGTAGATAGGGGCCTATGGAAAGTTGAGAAAGTTCAGAGAAAACAAAATGAGTCTGAATTACAGTAAAAAAGAAGCATTTTGATTGAACGTTTCAGAGAGACGAGGCATGTGCAAGACATCTGGTGGGCTTTCTTTTTCTTTTTCTCTTTCTTTTCCTTTTTCTTTTCTTTTTCTTTTTCTCTTTCTTTTTCTTTTTCTTTTCTTTTTCTTTTTCTTTTTCTCTTTCTTTTTCTTTTTCTTTTTCTTTTTCTTTTTCTTTTTCTTTTTCTTTTTCTTTTTCTTTTTCTTTTTCTTTTTCTTTTTCTTTTTCTTTTTCTTTTTCTTTTTTTCCTTTCTCTTTGTCTTTTTCTTTTTCTTTCCCATTTTTTTCTTTTCCTTTCTCTTTGTCTTTTTTCCTTTTTTCCTATTTCACTTACTTCCATCTTTTCCATTTTCACTTTTTTCATCTTTTCCTTTTCCTTTTCACATTTTCCTTTTTTTTCCTATACTGGAAAGAAAAGAGATAATTACCGAAGGAAAGACCATGCTTGACCTTTGGGTAGTACATTCAGAGTACCGCTAGGCAGTATTCATCGGAGGCATTGTTTTTCAAACGTGAAATGCCTTTTTTCATCCATTTCTGTAACAGGAGGAACAGTAGCTACTCATAAGCTTGCGAAAAAATGCAGTTTACTCTGTTTAGCATCTGGAAGATTTGCTATGGAAAAACAACATTATAAACACCCACTTCTTGCAACTTCATTATCAGATTTCTACATGCAGAGAAGAGTCTCTATCAGGTCCAAATTTAGGACCCAGTTACCCGTAGGTACCTGCTCATTAAATAGATATATAGTCAGTAGCACTGGATGCAAAGGCTGAAATATCTTGTTTCCTATCATATAAGGACTATCAGGGTGTAATCTAAATCTCAATTTGGACTGGAGTATAGGTGTAGTGAGTGGGTGAGCATTAGTCTAGCTGTTTAGCACTTAGATGTGAAGGGACATCTGTATATTTTTTATAAAAACAAACAAGCAAACAAAACCCACCAAGGTATTTAAGAAATATCAGATGACTTATACATATGTGTGTGTGTGTGTGTGTATATATATATATATATATATGTAATCATATACAGGCAATTTTCCTTTCATAACTATTCTAGGTTTTTTGATTTGCCCTCAGGTCTGTTATCCAAAAGCTGGTAAGAACAAAATGTGGTCATATTAATGATCAGTTTGGTTTGGATTTCTCAAAAAATAGTCTGGGAAGAAGCAGGAGCCAGTTTATGTGTGAACTGGACAAACAGATAGTTCACCATATCAGTGTGGAAATATAAGAAAGTAAATGTATGGGTTGAAAAGCAAATGCACATGTAGTTATTGATAAAACTGAAAAAAAGTAAAAATCCAAGACACTAGATCTTGAAGCACTGCAACAATAGAATTCTATGATTCTATGAACATATTGCTTATATTCTGTTAACTGGGTATTCAATCTTAATCTTAGAAGAAAGACAGGTCTTTCCAAGCAGCCTGTACCAGAAAAGCAAAGAGAATAAATGAGTTGACTAAAATTAAAGATGAATCACAAAAACTCATGAAACAAAACACAAGGTTTTTTTGTAAAATTGTAAAATTAGTAGTTAATTGTAAAATTAGAATTAAAAAGCATAACCACAAACCAAACAAGCTAACAAAGCCTAAACCCATCCAACCAACCAAAACAATAGTCCTATAAAGGCTGAGTCCTTAGGTACATAAAAATAAAGTGTATGCAGTAAAGAGTGAAATTAAATAAGTGATAAATGTCTTGGCATGAAAAAAGAGAGAATGAAGGCAATGTGTATGTATATACATCCATATATACACATATATGCTATACAAATATATACATGCATATACATGTATATGCCTCTGTGTTTACATGTGTATGTGAGTGTAATTTTTATATAATGTATATAATTATCTTTTTGTTTTATAAAGTAGTTGTATCCATATGGCCATGTACATGTATATATTTATTGCTTAGATTCCAGATACCAGTAAGTTCACATATACCAGAAAGTATATACACATGTAAGTACCCTCTTTCTTTCTCTTAATGAGGAACTGTTTAGTGAGTTTTATTTCTTTTTTCACAATGTTAATATGGAAACATTCCCTCCATAGCTCATATGCCACTATAGCTAGCCTTTTTTGGGTGTAATTTTCAGGGTTGTTATCGTAAGAAATTATGTTTCTTTCATGATTCAAAGAATGAAGGATCTACCTTTACATCTGTCTTTCCTAGGTTTCATTTTTCATCATGACCACAATATGTATCCCTCTATGAATAGTTTTAGAACTATTCTTCCTTTCAGAACTGTGATTACAGGCTGGGCAGGGACTGGCTG
>NW_008592966.1:39905-43871 GCF_000691845.1 Merops nubicus | reverse complement strand
TAGTAACTGCCTTCACACCCTTCTACAAGTCTGCAGTTACATGCCTGTATTTTAGTAACTGCCTTCACACCCTTCTACAGCAGTTCCCCTACAAGTCTGCAGTTACATACCTGTATCTCTTTAGGAGGAGGTTTGGGTTGTAAAAGCCCACCCTTCTGGGTGTGGCCCTATTTACAGCCATCTTTGGAGACGGGGGTGCTGTAGTTGCCTGTGTACCTGTGCTGTCCCCTAACCCTCCCACCTGCTGGGGTAGTGATGGGCAGATACCTGAGAGGACCCAGCAGAAGACACAGGAGTGGTCAGTTCTTGTTGTACCTTGTACTGTGGGCCCCTTGGCCAGAATGCTGGCTGCTGGGCAGGGTGCTCCCTCAGGCTTTAGCAGAGCTTGAGGTGCCAGGAGAGCATCTTCTCAGTGTCAGGACAGGTTTTGATGGCTTCTCTTTTCTGCTGGGAAACAAACAAGAATAATAAAATTACCCTTGTGAATAAACTTTGCTGTGAAAATTTCTGTCCTTCCATTCAAATAGAATTTCTGGTTTAATGGATGAGAAAACTACAGGGACAAATGCCTTGGGTGCATTTCTGCTGTATATAATACCACCTTTTTAGCCAAATTAATAACCTGAAAGTCTGTTTTACTTAATGCATGCATTACTTTAGGTAATTTGAAGGTCTAATCTTAGAATTTTTACTTTTAAGGTGAAGTGCCCTAATGCTAAGAAATTATTTGTTCTGTGGAAATATTGTCCAAAATGAACAATTTACTAAAGGAATCTAATGAGTAACAGGTAGTTGCATCTACTTTACATCCAACAAATGATAACTTCAATTTTTTTTTTTTATTTTGGAATTGCTGTACGTGGGTTTCTCACTGAACTGAGTTACTAATGGTTGTATGTAATGCACCTTTTTTAGCTCCTCCATCACCTCATCTCTACCATGTCTATACTGCTTTAGCATCCAGGTGGCAGGTGCATCCATTATTGCCAAAAGCTACTCTAGGAATTAAGTCTCCCATTTCCTTTCTACTATGGGTTCTACTTTTCTTTTTGTGAAGGTCTGTTAGTTTATTCAAGTTCTAACATTATTCACTGCTTCAACTGGATGCAGAACTTAATGGCATTTGATACAGGACTTCTGATGTTATCTCCCAATATCACAATTGCTTTCAATTTTGTAATTAAATAGTAATTTGTAGAACTGTAATTCCCATAAAGAACCACTTTAGATTTGATTTTATTCCCAGTCAATCTCTCTCCTGACTCAACAGCAGAATGCCCAGTCTTACAGGAGTGGTGTTGCTGTTCTAAGGCAATGGCTGTAGCAAGATTTAGCTGGTGAACTAATGCTGAACTTCATCCATAGGTGTAAAATATAAACAAACTCATAGCTTAGTATCCATGTAACATGCATTTGCAAAACATTCCATCCACGTGGAAGTTTGTCTGGGAATTTCTTTATTTACCTGTAGTTATTTCTGGAATAAAAAAAAAAATGCGGAGGTGTAGCTGCCAGGAGGCTCGTTAGTCACATCTCAAAGTGATCCTAAGATTATATTGCCTCCAGGAGTCAATTTAGAAGGCATCCTCAGGAGGAGCTGTGGTGCTGTCAACAGCATTGCTCAGGTTACAGAGTAGGAGCACTTGTTTGATGCATGGATGACTGATCTTCCATTAGCACCTTCTGCAAAACAAACTAAAACATCTGTTGTTTTATTTATATGTGAGCCTTCTAAATAGTAGCTTACAGTTTTGTGTGGGTTTGTTTTGTTTGGCTGGTTTTTTTTCTCCTGGCTCAGTGAATCTTTATTGTATGGAAAGTAGAATTTTGAACACTGAAGGGTTTGGGTAATTGAATCTGTATTCAGGACATTGTACTCTAGGTGGTCCTGCTCTGGCAGGGGGGTTGGACTGGATGATCTTTCGAGGTCCCTTCCAACCCCTATGATTCTATGATTCTATGACATTTTACAGCAGGATGGCTGGTACCTTCTGGTAGCTGAGAGTTAATTATCCCTTATTCAGAAGACAGGTTTCAATTTATAGCTTCTGTAATTCTGTGGTTAACTAGCTCAAAGATAAGGAATTAAAGGTAATAGTATGATTATTTATTGGCCTCTGGGATACATTTGGAGCAGGCTTAGTTGTTCCACTTGGGGAAGGGATTCAGGTGTATGGACCCAAAGCATTTATGAGTACAGGGAAGTGTTTCCCTGCAGAGAGTTAGTATATTTTCACAACTACAAAATTACTCTGTCTCTGTACTCCTTACTGATATTTTCTACTGGACAGCTTGACTTTCTTATATGAGCTTTTCTGGATCTCTGGGCAGCCACATGGAGACTGTGCATAATCTTAGAAATCTTGAGCATGGAAGCCAGAGTCCCTTATCTATAGAAGGATCCACAGAGTGCCAAGTGCTGCAGCACACAAATGCTTTTCTGCACCTTTCTTTTCAGATCCTGTGTTTGAGTATTGCTGAAAAACTCACCCCATTTAATGGTACTGTAAACATTATTTGTTTTCTAGCAGTTAACCATCTTGAAAACACATCAACACAACTTAGTAAGTGTAACGCTTGAGATGAATTGACAAATGAATCTTGGCATAAGACACATGTATTTTAACACTGTGGCTTCTATGCCTGCTCCTTGCATACTTATTTTCAACCTCCAGTTGATTAGCTGCTTTTTGTGTACAGAAATGGCCTGTTCAATGCAGTGGGAAGTCAAGTAGAAGCCAGCATTTGTTAATGGGTGCTTAGAACAGGCACAGTCAGACATTTAAAATTATTCTAACTAAGCAGTAATTCCAATTTATTTCTAAAGATAGAAGTATAACAACCCAATTACCTAGTTTCCTCACAGACTATAATGAGTACAGTTAACACAAAATTGATCTATAAATGTAATTGGCAATTTCTTGTTGTGTGGACATTGAAAACTCCAGTAAAAATGTGGCAAGCTGTGGTAGAGTCTGCACAGTGACTTGCTCCCTTTGGACAAAGTGCATTACTGTAAAATATCAATCTAATCTGTTCAGTGCCAGGAGTTTTTAAAGTATTGGTTCACACAGATTTGGCAGTAGAGTTGAAAGCTGAAAGCTTTTTTTCCTTACATGGTATTATGACTGTATATTCAAACATGTAATATATGTCAGGGTATGCCTAATATCAGGCTGGTTCTGTATGTGCAGCCTCTTAAGAACAGTTGAATCAGTTCTTCTGAATGTAGAATATATACATAGATGATAAAGGCTAAAAAACCCAACATGTTACTACTCTACTGAGAGGGGAAAGGGGTGCTGGAGTCCCACAGCTGATACATAGATTCTCAACCTACAATTCAGGGAGCTGCTGCTGCACACAGGAGCCAGCACATGTGCAGTAGGATGGATGGAGCCGGGAGTGGGGCACTTCCAAATTTCTAGGTGATAGAATCTAAAGGACTTTTTTTTCCCCTCCCTGATTTGTTTATGATGGGAAATTCTTTCTGTGACCAGATTTTCACACAGTGGAGTAAATAAACCCAAGAAAGACATAGCTAAGTTGCAGTGATGTGCTGAGAAGGAAGTGATGAAAATAACAGGCTGTGAGAACACATACTTAGTAAAACATGAAATTTCTTCTACTTCTGCTTGTTCCCTAGAGAGCGAATAAACAAATAACTTGAGGCTTGAAGAATAGAACCAAGTTCTTCTAAATATGTTTTCACAACAGATTGTTGATTTCACCTCTCCTGTGCAAGCAGGCACTACTGGAAAAAGGGATGAATGCACGAGATTTGTTTCCTGTTGCAGAATTCTTGATCATGAAAATCTCTTAATTACTTCACCAGTGCATCCATTTTAAAAGTGCCTTTATTATAGCATTCTGTTAAGTACAATTCATAAAATTATAACTGTGACTGTGGAAGTAGCAGCAAGTTATTTCTTGTGCAGTAGAACACTGACTTAGTGGCACCCACTT
>NW_008592966.1:39340-39874 GCF_000691845.1 Merops nubicus | reverse complement strand
TACCACACTCTTTCCTACCTGATAATTTTGTACAGCACGTTCACCTGCCTTCCTCTTTTGCCTTTACAGTGCTAACTGAGCAAGTGGAATCGTGTGGCTGATCCTGGGCTGCTGTTGTGGACTTGTGGGCCACTGTGGCCAGCAGCCTGCCAAACTAAACGGGCAGTATGTTCAGTTTATTTGTAGGTCCTTTAAAACATGTCTTTACCTTTCTAGGATTTCACTCAGGGCAATGGAAATTATTTTATTAAAATGCATTGTTTGCATAGATTACAGAAAAAAAGTATGAAGATTACAGGAAGAATTATGATGTTTAAGTTTTCTAAGTATGCAATATTGGATCTTCATATTGGTCTGAGATTAACAATTGCATTCCAAGTTAAACCCAAAGAATTTTAATCTGGGACTCACGACTTTAGTTTATTCAAGAAATAGTATTTAAAAGTAGGTATTAAAATTTTTTTTTTTTAGTTCCTGATCTCCATGTGAACCCCTCAGCAAGGGGAGAAAAGCATGGAGCAGTCAGTCCATTGC
>NW_008592966.1:34186-39289 GCF_000691845.1 Merops nubicus | reverse complement strand
TCAGCAGGAGAAGTGTACTTGGGCCTTTTGTTCAGAAAGGGTCACTGAAAAGGTAGGTCAAAGTTTTAAATAAATGTCTTTAGAGAGTGTATTCATATCTTATCCAGTAAATCAATGGATCTTTCTTCACTAGTAGCTAAAGAGTAAAGATCTTTATACAGTGGAATTTAAAATGTGTAAAATGCTTTGGCACTGACGAAATAGAAGTAGATGTAGGCACAGAGCAAAGCTGTTTCCCAACAAGTCTTAAGTGTAAAAAAAATTTTAATAAAATTAAAAATGGACACATGGGTAAGTTTGGAAGCTGGCTGAAAGGCCAGGTAAGTAAAGCAACATTATTGCTTGTAAGAATATTTCTCTTGCAGTCCAATACTTGATTTTTTTTCTTGTCAGTGATTTTTTTAGCACAGGTTTTCACTATATATTGCAAGTAGAATGCTTATGCACTGTGATGAATGTAAGTAACTGTTGCAATGTCCATCACAGGTCTGTGCTGTGTCTGTACTTTGTTCCACGTGCCTTCTTTTATGTAGTGGAGAAATTAAAACTAAAGAGGGGAAAAAGTTAATAGATCCTATATACAGCTTCAAGTGAAAATGAGAGTGTCATGTTAAGGAAATGCTGATTGGGAGAGATGCTTCAGCGTTGCAATGATGAGAACAGTGAAATAATCTATGATCACGTAACTTTCTTAGGTCAGAGGCTTTTTCTGGAGTCCATATCACAGGTTTTGGGTTGCATATGAGTTATGGCCCAAGATCTGCAGTGCACACCCTGTCCCACTGCTGTACGTCTGCAGTCCTCACCTCTGCAGCCCAACAGCTGGCATTTAGAACAGGGGCCTGCAGTGACTCCTGTTAGCCACCAACTGCAAGTCCTACATCAGTCTGACCTTGGTGTTTTCCTAGAAATCATACTTTCAGCAGTGTTCTTACAGAACAGACTTTCTGAGCATACCTCATTTAATAAATTACACTCCAGCAGAGTGCTATTAACTGACTTTTTTTACCAAATGGGATACGTAAGAAGAAAACAATAACAAGGGCATAAAACCAGTGTCCTGTGGGCCGTATACAGTTTGTATTTTAGTAAAACATGCATCTTTCATTTTTTATGATAAATTTTGCAATAATATAGCATGTGATTACTCTTTTTTAGTGTTTATGCTTGCAGTTATTGTCACTTGTATTAAGTTGTTTTGCAGCTTTTTCAGCTCTGCGGAACACAACTGCCTGTATCTTGCTGACTGTTTATATTTAACTTTTTTTCTCAAAAGGCACAATTGTTTATAAAATGAACTATGAAAATCCTTGTTCCGGTAAATTTTACCCAAGAGTGCAGTATAAATTGACCACAGAAGAGTGAAGTGTTTGATGGAAGGGAAATGTGACTTGCAAAGGTAGAGATGTAGCAGACAAACATGTGTGACAACCATGAAGACCTGCCTCTTTCACCAGGAACCTGAAGAGCAAAAGCAAGAGAAGGAAACTAAGGAAAGAAAGATGGCTCACAACTTCAATATAGAAGTTCATGTTCAAAAATAATGACAAAGAATTAAAGGTATTACCAACTCCAGATTAAACAAACTAAAAAGATTTTTCTTTAACCTTATAGAATAATTTAGATTTATATGTATTTTTCCATATCACCTTTTCATGTCCTGCCTTCCTCTCTGTATGCTGTAGACAACTGCTAATTTTTCATTTTCAAGCTGTGTTGCTTGGAGGTGCTGAATCATAAATCACAATGGTGTATTTTTTTACATTTATTAACTGGAAGAGTGCACATCACTTCTGCATGGAATAAGTCAGGGTGCCACAAATGCTTTGGCTTAAGACCTTGACATTAATTCCATCTCCACAGGCATTTGTGACAGGAAAACTCAATTGTTTGAGTACTCATGCAAAGTAAATACAAGAAGTGCCCCAGTATGACTAAATCAAATTTGCTGGTGAATCATAGAATCAGAGGATTGTTTTGGTTGGAGAAGCCTTTAAGGTCATCAAGTCCAACTGTTAACCCAGTATGGCCAAGTCCACTGCTAAACCGTGTCCCTCAGCACCACACCTACATGTCTTTTAAATCCTTCCAGGGATGGTGACCCCACCATGTCCCTGGGCAGCCTGTTCCAGTGGTTTACAACCTTTTTGGGGAAGAAATGTTTCAAAATATCCAAGAAGAAAAAAGATGAAAAGTGAAGATGTGTGGCTACAGAACTGGCATGTGGTTAGACATGGACTTAAGCCTTGTGGATGGCTTAAGTTCAAGTATTTTTATTATGCAGAAATTAGGTGCAGTTACATGTATAATCTGACAGTAGATGCCAGCCTGGCTGGAGAAGGTCTGGAGCTTTGACCTCCAGATTACTGAGTTATTGCAATCTGTGTTTTCCTTTGCTGCATGAATTTGTTACTCTTTTTTTAAAGCTGGTGATTATTACCATATGCTACTCTGAAAGGGAATAAAGGGTACAGCTACAAACAGCGAAGCTGGCATTTAATGGCTTGTGTATAAATAATGTCATTGTTCTGAGCAATTCTAGGCAGTTACAGAGATGGAAGTTCCAGTTGAAGGCAGCAAGCTCCTGGTGAGTGTGCCTCTGCAAGGGAAGAGAAAAAGGCACAAAGAATTCAACAATGAATCAGAGAATTACTTCTACTGGTAGCTTCTGTTTGCCTTTTGTTGCTCAGGCCCTGAAGTGCAAAGCTTGCAAAGTGGCTTGAAAGTTTCTGGTATTCTTTTTTTTTTTTTTTTTTTTTTTTTTTGCCTAGCACAGGCAGTGCTTGGTTAGACTCAATGATCTAGGTCTTCTCCAACCTAAATGGCTCTCTGATTCTGTGGTTCTCTATTTGTTATAGTTGCGTATTCAGTCTGAAAGTAGAGGGGCTTCTGAGGGAAAAGCCATTAGCTTTTGGGACACGACTTAAGGTAGCTTTTCTGCTGCTGCTTCTTGGTTCCTAAAATAATAAGTATTAATAAGCAAATAATGCTTGCAGCTATGCCAGGGAAACTGTATTGTTTTGTGGGAGTGTGCACATGTAACTACTTAAAAGCTGGGGGGGAGAAAAACTAGAAGTGGATGGAATGCCACTCCATTTATCACAGTTCCATCAGCACCACAAGGCGAACTGGAGTGAGGAGCTAGGAAACTTCCTTTTGTCACTGAATGATAAGTAGACTCAGAATCCTATCAGGGTATCCAGAGCACAGCTCTGAATGCAAATTTTCTGCCTTTACAGTTCTGTTTTCAAATGACATCTCTGCTCTTGCATGGAAAATGTTTAATATGAAAGTTTGAGAGGATAGATGGTTGAGACAGTAAAGATATGTCCATTTCCTCCATGTTCACCACAGGAAGGCAACTATGCTAGGTTTTACTTAGTTAATGGTACAGGAGTTACTCTGAAACCATTCAACCAAATTTGGCTGAATTGATTTAATACTGACTCTACAGCAATTTCTTAGGGAAATGCTAAGTGAGTATTGTCAGAGGTCGAGGAGAGACCATGGAGCATCAGAAGACCAAAGAGCCAAAAGACTTTGACACAACTGACTTTGCTTAGGACACATTCCAGTGTGTACCTGTCTGTTGTAGCTACTTCAACTTCCCTTTTTCTATTTCCCTTGTGTGTGTGGTTGCCCCTTGCCAAACCTTGTAAATCATCAACTGTAAAAATTTGAATTCTCAGTTACTGCTTTTTTTCTTTCTTAATTCTATTTAGGTTCAGCTTTACCATGGTCCCGTGTTATTAATGAGAAGACCTGAGCCATGGTCACTGAGACACACCAAACTGAATGTGGATTGAGTGCTGCTGTGATTAGCAGAACAATGAGTTCTTTAAATGTAGGAGTGATAATTGCTGATTTCAAATTTAGAAAGTATTGCTGAGGAAAAAGTTTTGAATGCTTTTTTTTTTTTTCCTGCAGAACTTAATGAAGTTTTTTTTGTCTTACTTATCTTTTAAAATTATTTATGTTAAAGTGAAGATGCATTGAAACATTTCACTCAGAGCATTGGGAGTGGAGAGCTCAGACTGCAGCGTAGGCTAAGCTAAAGCCCAAGATGTCAGTTCAGGTAAGAGCTGGAGAGTTCTGAAGCTAAAAATGAAAAGCCTGAATGTGATGTGAAACCAGGAATGACAAAAGCAGGTGCCAAGGGCAGGGAGCAGTTAGTTGTATTCCCCAAAAAACCAAAGAATGCAGGGTAACAAGCAGGAAAGGGGGTAATGTCAAAAATATATACTATGGTTTTGGGATCAGAGAGAGGAAAACAGATTTAGAGAACCATTTGTAAGGAAAGCAGATAGGATTTAGCAATAGCTTAGCTAAAGGAGAAACAGGTTTGAGTGTTCCGGTGATGGAAGAAAAGGAAGTTTGACAGAAGGGAAAGACACCTAACAAATGTGAAACTTTTTTTTTTTGTTAGTTAGCTGGAGGTGGGAAGGCACACCTTCAATTCTAGTGCTAAAAATGGGAGCTGGGAGTGCAGCCAGCAGAGATCTAGATCACTCAAAGACAAAAATGACTTTGGGAAACACTGAGAAGAGGTGATGTCATGTCATCTAGGTGAAAGAGACAAAGTGCACCAAAAGCGCTGCCCTCGAGACTGCAGGAAAAGGAAATTTGTCTTTTATCAGTTTATTCAACAAGATGAAGTTGGGGGAGGAGGAGTTATTACTTGTCCTTAATTCTTTGACATTATATAGATTGATAGGTGCAATCATCAAAAAGAATAAAAAAAAAATTAATATAAGATTTGGACTTTGTCCCTGTCTTCCTGGTCACTTGGATAAGACATTTCAGTGAAGGGAGAAGTATGCTGTAGATTCAGAAGGTTTAGAACTAGTGGAGCAACACAAATTACTTTGCTGTACAAAAGACTGAAAATGTTTTGGAGAGAGGTTCACTGGAACAGGTTTGGTAGTGAAGATGAGAGGCTGAAAATGAGATAAGAGTCAGTGTGGTGAGTGGTGTAGGCTGACTCAACCCTGTGAAATCCAGTGTAAACTCAGTATTTCTCATCACTGTGAACAAAGTTGAATTTGAATGCCCAAAAGGTGAAAAGAAAATAAACTTCCTCTCCCTGAGAGGATGAAAAGTGGC
>NW_008592966.1:0-34155 GCF_000691845.1 Merops nubicus | reverse complement strand
GCCTCGTGTGGCTGCTTCTACTTGCCTGAGAGAGAGTCTGCAGCCATTGTAGACAAGAAGTCAGACAGTGCCATGGCAACTGCTATGAGATTTAGCAAGTCTGTCTCTTCTTGCTGCCTTTTGTTGTGCTTTCTCCATCTTAGTGGTCTGAAAGGTTTTTTCTTTTTTCTCCTCCCCTGCCCATGGTAATTGCTTGCTTTGTTAATAAGTAAATGAAAATGAAGAAACATGTCATACAAATTGTTAGACAAAGGTAAGAACAAAGGGGGGTAGGGGGGGATTTTATCATGTCAGAAGGCATCAACAATAAAACTGACTTTAATGGACATGTTTCTGCTTCCTGAGTAAATATTTCCCTATATAGATGGAAAACTTAAGTCCAGCAGTAGGAGTTTTTATTACAGATTGATTTAAGGATACAGGTGAGGAAGCACTTAAGGGTATCTATTTGCTTCGAGTTGGCAGCTTCATATGACACAGTCCATTAGTTTTTGAAGGTTCCTATGGAGTCCTCTTTGCTTGAAAATATCTTGGAATTTTTCATGTTGATTGGTAAATCTTGTTGTGCCTAGGGTCCTGACTACTTCAGGGGCTTGATATCTGTCTGTGTCCACACCTCTCAGGGGCATCATTCACATTTCACTGAAGAGGCCTGAATGACTTGAAGACCCAAAAGACACCTAATCCTCATCTGAGAGCTCAAGTGCCAGAGAACCTACTACAGACCTTATTTACAGTGGTTAATTATTTCCAATTTTAAAAAGGTGAATCTTAGGTTCAGACTTAAATCTTTGGCTTACAGCTGTTGAATTGATTGTGGACTGCTATATGACTGCAGCCCTTCAGAGTCAGAGCTTATCCAAGAGTGGTGTGCCATCAAATTGCATTTTAACACACGTGGATAAAGAATCAACTGCATGTTTTTAGAACTGCTTATTCTTAAAATAGTATCTAAATGAACTAAGTACTATATACTTCAATATTAACATTTTATCTGTTTATCACAATTTTTCTGCTTAGTTTCCTTCAATTTTTTTTCAGGGAAGGAAATTATTTCTTCTGGAAGAGATTAATTTAGCTAAACCCAACATTTTTTTCTTACTGTTTTACTGATTGTGTATATAGAGACCATACATAGTAGATTTTTGATGCAAAGAACATTCATGTGATGATTATGTAAATGAGTGGTATGGTTGTACAACCTGAGCATGTGAAAACCTACTATCTGCCCATCATTTTTAATATGCTTAAGGCTATATCGTACATCTTATTTTGTGGACTGATGCAAGAATAAATCCTTTGATGAAAGAATAACTGCAGTTCACGGTACCAAAATAAACGTGGGTTGATTTCACCTATTTGAGAAAGGAAAATATGCAATACACAAGTTCTTAGAGCAGCTTTCCTGTTCAAAAGCACTTGGTAAACCTAGGCAGAAAACTAGCAGTAGCAGAACTAAGTGAGATTTTACACTGCTGCAGCACCTCTGAGCAATCAGCCAGACCTTACTGGTCTAATATGCATAATCTATTCTATGGTTTAATGAGATCTTGAGCTATTGGCTCTGAAGATTTAGTACCCTGGTGAATAGCCCTTCAGACTTCAGGCATACAATGAGAATTTGCTTCCTTGTTCAATTCCTCAACTTCTTGGGTAGTATTTATTGCCCTAAATATAAGCAGCTGTCAAAATTCATTATAATAGTACTCCTTTCTGCTATACTTTATCTCATGAAGTAGATTACATGGCTTCCTCTTGTAATTAAGTGCAGATCAGACATTATATTGGAATATTGTGTTGAAACATAAGAAATGACACCTTTTCAGCTGCCCTTCTTAAATTCTTAAAGGCAGAAGAGCCACTCTGATGCTGATTTTTTTTTTTTTTTCAAGAAACATTTGGTCAATATAAAACCTATATCTTCTCCTTATAGATGTGATAGTAGAGTCAGAAATATCACATGAAATGTGCCTGTTCTTTCCAACTTGAATTCCTTTTAAAGTTATGCTTCCTTTGCCTATTTTATACTTTTAGTCTCTGGGTAATAATAATGCCCTTCAAAGATTTCTGTTTGGTATGTGTGATCTGGATACCAGCAAACTTAAATATTAGTAGAGCTGAGGGAGCAGAGGAAAAAAAATGTAAATCTAGTAGATTCCTGTGTATTAATTCAGTAAGTATTTGGTTTATTTGATAACAAAATAAAATTTCTATTTCCACTAGCTACTTAGGGTCAAACCAATCTATGAGAATTACATAGAAGAATTCTCCTGCATGTTTTAAACTTTGATCAAGACGAACACTGTGAACTCAAACCTTTCTGCATATAAACTTTTAGAGTCCCAAATCTAAATTCAACTCATCTGACATCAGTCACATAACTAAAGTTCTTCAGTGAAGACTTCCTATACAAATAAGAGAAGGATTAGTTGTTCTATAGATTTGATCCCCACCTAAGACTTGTCACTCTTGAATGGACCTCTCTCTTTTTTTTTGCCTCCAAGGCAGCGCATGACAGCCACAGTCCTGATCTAGGTGCTCCTGTTAATGCCTAAAGTTGGGGGGTATAAGATCAGTGGTCTCCACTGAGCTCAGTGTAACCAAAAAGCTGGGTGTAACTTAGGCCTGGTATCTTTGGAGTTAAGTAGCAGGCAAATAACACAGCATTTGCTCGAGTTTGGTTCAGGTGTGGCTTATGTATAAACTAAGTGCATGTTATTAGTTACCTCCATCTGTATCCCAGAGAGAATTATTTGGATAATACTGCCACTAATTCTCATTTATCTGTTTTCAGACTGAGTCACTAATTACACGATTTCTAAGAGCTAAATTGTTTCCCAGCTCTAAGGGTAAGCGAAGGTGAGGAGGACGCTACCTTACTACTTCACGTGGAAGAAAACAATTCCCATTATGCATATGTGCTGGCTTTGTTCTGCTCAACTCTGCCCTTTGCTCTTTTGTGCCTTGTTCCACCCTGCCTGGTTGTGGCAGTTATTCCAATCTGTCACTGGTGCTTGAGTCAAGCCACAGCATTTTCTCAAAAAGAGCAAAGAGCAGGCATCACACTACTTATATTTACCTGAGCAGCTGCATCAGGCCTAGCCATTTTGAAGTCCTTAATGATGGTAATTTATCAAATTAGCCTTAAAATACGTACTTTTCCCCAAATGCCTTGTCATTGGCATGCCCTATTTTGGCTATCTTTATGAAATAGCAGAAAGGTCTCTTTGAAATAAGACAATCTTTGCACCCATCCCTAAAAGCTGAAAGAAGCTTGATATATTGTACATTTTCACTTCAGTTTATATAGATTGAAAAGTATTACAAAGCACAGATGTTTCCCCAATTAGGTTCTTAATCTGTCAGTTCTTGCAAGAAGTGATTATTGTACATGCAGTGCCACTCAACAGAGATTCATGTCAACAAAATAGCAAGAGTTTAATGTGAGAGGTGGAAAGTGGCTGAATTTGAGGTCATTTGAGAACAGTCATATATTTCAGCTGAAAAGAGTGCTCTCTAGAGAACAAGGTCAGGTTAACTCTACTAGAACTATACAAACCAGCCATCTGAAATGCTTGTTGCAGTGAATCTGTGTATATGGAAGATGCATTACTTCTTGGGAAAACATGCATTAGTATTTGTAAGTATTATTACTTAAAGTACATTCCCTGCTCTGCCCAGCTGATGATATTATCTCTGACAGTGCTCAGCAAAGTATAAAATGTAATCAATATATATATTCATATGTAATGATTTATGTTTATGGTTTTTTTTCAGAGGGCAAGCCTTAGGCATAAGAAAGTACTTGCATCTTTGTTATTTTCCAAAGCCTTGAGGTCTGACCTAGTAAGTCAGAAGTTGTTCCATCTTCTCTTCTGACAGCAGGAACAGAAAGAGAAGAGACTCACCTTTTAATGTAATTTCTTTTCCCACAGCACTGAAGTGGGAAGGAGATTTCTCCTAGTTTCATTCTGTCTGGCAGCCATAGTCCCCCTTTAGTTGGAAATCAGATTTAATTACAGATTTGAGGCTTTTGTTGTTGTCATACTTCTAGGTTTTATAACTATTGCAATACTAGAAATTCTTAGGATCTAGATAGGAGTCTCATGATTCTGGGTGCAGTGAAAACAAATGCAAGAGCTAGCTTCCACCCCAAGAATTCTTAAAATACAGTCTGCTCTTCAGTGAGTTTTTCAGCTCTGTAGGCCGTGCCTGTGTTAGCAAATAGCATGGAGCAGTGGGTGTGGATCTGCAGAAACAAACCCAGGTGGTGTTGCAGGCACAAAGTACTTGCTGTGTGTGCTGTGAAGGGGTGGGGTTTACATCAGACTAGTTGAGGTCTCATTCTGTGAGCAAAAAGCTCATTAATGGTTGATATGCTCTTCCACTTTTTTTCATCTTAGACTAGTCTAGTGCCCACCAAGTGGTCCACCATGTGAACCAAAGCAGGTAGATGGGGACAATCAGGAGATTTACTCTGAAAGTACCTTCTTAAGAAAAATGAGCACACCCATGACTTTTTGTGTAAAACATGCTGTTGTAGTGCAAACACATCACCTGTGTCCAAGAAGTCCCTGTTCTGAGTGCCTAATGAATCCATGGATCTGAATGGAATCCAACTGAAACCAATGGCTCTGATCCTCCCAATGAATCCTTCGTTTCTGTTTTTGTTTTCTGTTACTTTTTCTGCCCAGAACACAGACCCTAATGACTTACAAAACAATACTCAAAGGTTCTTGGTGTATGCAGGTGACTATCTGGAGCAAGACTCAGGAAACGTGATTAAAGCAGAGGGCTGAAACCCATCCCCATAAGCACCCAAACCAGCATTTCCTGATGTACTGCTCCTGTTTTGCTCCATATCAATTTTAACAAAATATTTGAGTGTCCCCCAGAACATACAGCTTAGTGGTTAAAGGCTCAGCTTTTTAAACTGGTATATCTTCAATCTTTTTAACCTGACAGCAGTTGTTAATAAACTACAGGACCTACAGTTGAGATCAAATAGCAATATAGAATAAACCAAAGATATGGAAACAACCAGCTTATGCTAAACATAATGAAACTGCATAAACTTGTTGGGTAACTAGAATAAACATGCAAAAGAAAATGTTTCTGATGCTCTTCTTTTCCCCTTTTAGTGATGATCAGATGGTACAGAAAAACCAGAAGAGTATCTTTGTGTAAGATCACTTCTTACTGATGCCAGAATTCCCAAACAAGTCAGCACAGAGTGGGTTGTTTCAAGAGAATGGAGGAAGATACCTAGATAGGTTGCTTTGTGTAGTAGTAAAGCCAAAGCATTTTTTCTTATTGTTCAGGATAACTGGCCTGCCTTCTCCTCCTGTGTACCCAAATCTATTGGTAAATGTGAAAAGCTACCAAAAAACTTCTAACAAATTATCGTACCAATTTACTTATGCTGCAACAGGAGGTGGATCTGGGGATGAAAGAAGCAGACAGAGCCTTCACTGCTTTGCTCTCTGGGAGGCAAACGGTAAGAATTAAGTTGGAAGAAGAATCAGTGCAAGGGCTTAAGTTGGAAATGATCAATAATTTATCCTTTGCATGACTGCAGATACAAGGCCAATAGGAAGTGAGAAATACTGACCATATTTAACAAAATGTAGGGTGTTTGTGAGCTCTGTATTTACTGTTGCTGTGTTAGTGAAGCTATTTCAAGACTATTGGTTTGCAAAATAAGATACCTTCATTTAACCATCACTCGTGCAAACTTGGCATTCTACTGATGTTGCATTAAGGATAAAATTATCTGTTGCTAGAAAAAAAAAACAAATCTCAAGTTGATTGTGTTAACTTCAGATGGTAAAATATGGTTTCAGCCGTTACAGCTTCTTATGAAGCTTACCATATTTGAGAAACAAAGTTAAAAGTAAAAATATATGTCTCAAGGTACAACATGGTTACTTTTTTTTTTTTCTTTAAAATAGTGTATAATCTTGTAAATTAGGGAAATTTCTAGTTAACACTTTGGTATCAGAGTCAACATTGCTCCTATCTCTACCCAACAGCCTCTTGCAGAATGGAGACTCGTCACCAGTTCCCACAGGAAGCTTAGTCAGCTCCGTTAAATAAATTTCAATAGTATGGTTTTAAATTGAATGATAAAACTTAACACCTACTCTTGCATTTTATGTATGGTACAATCATTTATTAAAAAAAAAAGTCTTTCAGGGCCTCTTAATTCAAATAGCTGAGCAGGTTTTGCTTCTAGTGTCAGTGGAGCAGTACAGGTGAGCTATGGCTCTTCTGGCTAAGCTGCTTTCCTATGAAACCTTAAATGTAGTTTTCTCATGCTTTGCAAAACTAAATAGGGTGTAAGTATAATCAAATGTGAAGTCATTAAAGCAGCAAAGTCCTGTTATCAGATTCATTTCTTGGCTTAAAGCACTAGTGCACAGCTGAAATTTGAGATGCAAGTCTACGGTGGCACAAAATGCATCAAACTATCTGGTGGAAACTGCAATTTTTTTTTTTCTTAGAATATGTCAGCTACTCAAACCCAAAACATTTCTCAGGAAGAGGTATACCTATTTCATTTAGTAAAGACTTCATAGGCACACTTTGGGAAGTCTGGTGAACAATGAGGAAAGAGTTAACTTGGTGGTGGTGAAATCCAAGTTCCTCCTCTTTGTAAGTAATCTTTTTGATTAAAAACAACAAAACCCAAACTAAATCAAAAACCACACAAAACGTGAAGACAAAAAAACCACTTCAAAACATCAAGTTTTGGATTGAGTCTGGAATAAAAATGGTTTTGATATCTCAAAACCATCACCATTATTTTCACTGTAGGCTCTTGAGAACTGGACATAGTTGGGTAAACTGGTGGCAACGGCTCAGAAATGCACATAATCATCAAGGCTGTAATGGAAACTGATATGTAAGCTGGCGTATGTGAATTTTCTGGTGTATTCCAAGTCTTTCAGTAGCTACCATCTGGAATTAAAAACATTAATCATTACGAGATTAGAAGGACACAAATCTACAGCATCTCCTGCAGATTTTATAGCAAAGCTCTTCCTATGTAGCCAAGAAAACAGCCCTGTACCACGTGTAAAATATTCTTGCAGATAATTTTTTTTTAAATTATTGTTTAACTGATTTTTATTTTATTTGTACAGAGTATTATTTGTAAGGAAGAAAGTTTTTCAGAGCCTTTAAAATGGATGTGTAGAAAAGATGAGGGCATAATTCATGTACCATTTGCAGCCCATCATGCTGCACCAGAGGGAAAGTTCAGAGTGTTGGGGTATTAAATAAGGAAGAAAGAGAACTTCTCTTCCACAGTTTGAACTCAGAAATGTTAGTTGAGTATAAAGGAAAAATATGCTGAATCACTTGAGAGACTTGACCCAAGGCAGTGGAAACTTCATAGGTGAGGATGGCAATATTGAAACAGGAGTGCATTGTGGCCCACTGCTTTTTGCAAAGCTGTAACAAACTGCCATCCTAACAATCCTTTATTGTACAATTGCAGCTTAAATTGTTACCTTATCTGGAGTTCATTGTTCATCCTGGCATTTTGTTTCTTTTTAGTCTCTCGTGCTGTAAAACTACAGGAAACATTGCAAAGGAATTACAGGAAAAGAAATTTATTTTCCAGGTTCTCTGCAGGAGACTGGAGCAGGCTGCCAGGCAGAAGTTTCAGAAGAAGCCTCACTATGTGAGATGCTATGGGAGTGTGGAGCAGCTGAGGAAAAGGGATTACCATTATACAAGCCTTCTAGTGCCTGGCTGAACAAGACAGACTTGTAGAAACTGAAATGAAAGCTAATGTAAATCCCTAATATGTATGGCAAAAGTATAACAGTGAAGTGCAGAAAGGCAGCAGCAGCTGCCCCAGGTGTCTGTCTGTGGGGTGCATCAAATGAGATGTAGGCGAGTGAAATGGTTTTACTGACAAAACCACTGGTGCAGGGAAAGTGGAATGAGCAGATCTGACTTGCAGAGACACGGGAAGAAGGTGGCTCGTGCTGGGTGAGAACGTGCCTTTTGTTTCTCCCACCTGATGCCAGCCAAGGCAGTCTGCATCACCTCCTCTGCAGTAGGACAAAGACACTGGATAGGTACCAAGCTGTGCCAGGTGTAGCATCCTCCTAGTCCTTTGAAGTGCAGATTTCATGGGGAAGATCCAAGAGAGATCCTGCCCGGGTACTCAGTGGATTTGGTTCAGCCTCGAATATTTGTTTCTTTCACCTTAAGATGGAATGTAAAAAGGCAGAATTCATGGAGAGCTCTTTCTTTGGTAAAGAAATTCTTGCTCAATCCAGGACTGGGTAAAGTTGATAGAAATCTGGTTTTATTAGCATGTATATGACTCATTTACAGCTATTTATCTGCCTTTTCCCTAATGCTTCTGTCCTAAACTCATTGTTTTGCTCTGCAAAAGTGAGACAGTCATCAGCTGCTTTTCTCTTGTCCTCTGAGGGAAGAGTTCTGCTGGTGCTGAACTGCACTCAGAACAGTGGAGAATGATCACTGTGATTTACAAGGAGGCTTCAGGTCAGTGCCCTGCTGAGGGAGAGAAGGAACAGGTTCTGATCAGAGAAAGATAACTGCTTCTGCCTGAAAGTCAAACAGGTGCCCTTGAGGGGAAACCACACAGGGATCACAGGTTCAATCAGCTCCAGAGATGGGGTAATCACTAGATGGGTCATTTGCCTGAGTAGTCTAGAGGCAGCAATAACTATTCATTACTGCATCCCTATCAAGATTATGGCTCTCTTTTTTTGCTTCTTTTCATGGGCTTCCTTCCCTGTGCATATAGAGAGCAAAACAGGAAAGCCATTATATTAAATAGCTCTTAAATAAGGTAGAAGGATGAGCTTGGTTATAAGTAGCGTTTACAAATGGTACTAAAGAAGAAAAATATCCACAGAGGACAGTCTACAGCTATTAACACAAATGATTTCCACTCATGGATTTGGAAAGTTCTTAGTCCAGATTAACCTAACTTCCTACATTTGAGTGAGTAATGTCACAAGAGATTGATAGTCTTTCCTTTTGAGCACAGAAGTAAAAGAAAAAGAAAGATGGGCATACAAATCATTGTCATCTGATGAAGGGAGACATGCCAAAGAAATCTGAAAGTTCAAACTGCCTGAGACACAGCCTGGCCTAACAGTCAAAACGAGTTATTCTAAGCTGCATGGTTAAAGAGGACAGGTTACAGAGGCCAGAAAGCTGATACCCATTAAAGGGAGAGCTGCTCCTCTGTTGAAAAAAATAATCTCAATCTTAACTAAGCCTACTGTTCTTAGGCATTCAGCTGGGATATAGAGGACTTGTGTTCAGTCTGAGGTTTTATAGAGACAGTCCATGCTCCCTGGATAGTCAGTTATTCAGTCTCTTCTGTGGTTTCTATATGAGAAACTGGTGCAATAGGTCTCTTGTTCATGGTCATGTGCTGGTATCCAGCAGAAAAGATCACTGCCAAGGTGCTGTAAGTCTATACTCCACTAAAAGATCATTCAGAGAAACAGGAATGGATGTTTTCTATCTTAAGCTTTGCTTATAAAATACGTTCTCATTGAAACCCACTAATCAAAACCCAGTTTGATGCACAGCTGTTCACTTGGTCTCATGTTTACTCAAGTCAGCAGAAATCTTTCACTGGATGTTTAATGTCTTCCCCTCCCTGTCTTGCTGTGATGCTTTATGGACAGTGGACCAGCCGAGGAAAAATACTTGAGACTAAAAGCCCTTGGGAGGAGTGTCGAGGTGACAAGGATCCAGAAAATTTTATCTGAAGGGTTACATAGTTTGTAGTTGAAAACTGTAGCCTGACAGTGCTACTGCAAGTACACAAAGACTGATAACAATACCCAAGAATACAGTCTGTAGGTAAGGAACAGAAGAAGGAGGAGCACATGGTGCAAGAAAGGCTGTGTCCACCCAGCTCTGCTCCAGGACAAGTAAGGGTTGTCTTGGTGTCATGCTTGTTGGGAAGGGCTCAGGATCATACTGTTTGAGTGGTCAGATTCAAGCTCTGGAGACACCAGTGTCAGCAGGGATGTGGGCAATGCTGAAGGTAGCCAGGGAG
Organism: Merops nubicus; assembly: GCF_000691845.1. Taxonomy (NCBI): domain Eukaryota; kingdom Metazoa; phylum Chordata; class Aves; order Coraciiformes; family Meropidae; genus Merops; species Merops nubicus. Next base: position 24,089 of record NW_008592966.1, on the reverse strand, counting down.
GTAATTCCTCAAATTGCAGGATTTTGTTTTGGTGGGAATTAGGAGGATTTCTTGTTTTGCCTCTCTGAAATTTAAAAAAAAAAAATAAACCAAACACTAATGTACTCTCATTTGTCTCCCACTCCTGTTCTGTGAATCACACACCCTGACTTATTTGATTATAAAAAAAAGCTACATGATGAACTTCTCTAGTCATTGTTTTGATGTGTTCAGCCTCTTCTCACATCAAATGATTGTTTAGTAAATACCTGGAGCACGATTTGTAATTACAGGGACTAATTCAATATGTCCACAGAGTGTTTTAAGAGGTCTTATGATCTACTTGTTTTTTTTTCTTTCCATTAATAGTTTCCAAAGTAATTTTTATGCCTCTGAGACCATTTAACTCATGAACCTAGAATGAAAAGTAGGGCTTAGATGGAAAGACCAAAGTTCCTAAAAGGTCTTCAAATTTTACAGCTGTGGGATTTTTCTGAAAAAGTAAGGAGCAGCATACAAGAGGTCTTCAGGTAAGACAATTTCCACAGTATACATAGTAAGTGAAAATATGTCTTGAAAATTCTGCCCTCGCTTGATATTTATTCTACTATCTATTATGCACTGTTTTTTGGACTGTATTTTCTATACTGCACAGTGATAAATGGTTCAACAAAATTAAAAATTAATATTATGAAAAATAGGATGGAGATTTCATACTTGTACTATGACTTGTCTGGTTTGTACTGATAAGGGAGTATATGAAATATAACGTTATCAGTTCAATCTGTGTTACCTTGGACATTACCATACTTATAGTTCATTAACAGCAACGTTTTTGCTGTGTAGGTTTTGTACTAGCTAAGTTGCTTAGCAACCTTAACTTCAAGATAATGATGTCTTGCTGCCTGTGATTAAATAATGTTTTTTTTTTCTTGTATGCTGTTTATGATATATCCAGCTTACCTATTTTCTTGTTTGCAAACTCTGCTCCTCATTTTTTTCATTCCAAATAGAGCAAGGTATAGATCTACACTCCTTGAATAATTTTATATTTAAAATTCACCACAGTCACTTACTCAAGTGATTGCAAATAGCATAATAGTATTACAAAAAAAACCCCACACTGTACAGTAATGTAAAGAACATAAAATGGAGAAGCAATCTATAGAACTACTGCTGATACTGCTGAATAAACCTTTCAAATCTTTTCAGCAGAAGTGCATTGCTAATAACCGTGGATAATGCTCTAGTTCTGTGCTTTAATTCTCCTCTTATATAAATAAATAGAAAGCTATGGGACTTGCCCATATGTGATGCTATACTTTGGAATTGGCCCAGAAAAGTGAAATACTATACTTTAAGTGGTAGCAAATGTCTCTTGATACTGTTAGCAGATGGATCAATTAGTTTAATAGTATTTACGGAAGCCTGTTGGACCTCAACATTAACAGTATTCTGAGCTAGGAGCTGAAGGATGGCACACATTAAAATGAGCATTGAGTGAATGTTACCTGTTTAATATATTTCAGATGATTCTGTTAATTCCTGCAGAGCTTATTCCCGTGGTTACTGTGACAGGAAATTAAACAAACAGGAAACATTTTAAATGAATCCATCCTGGATAAGATTCCAATGGAATCTAGAGTCTCATTTCAGCACTGGGAGCTACAAGGAAGAGTGACAGCTCAAGCTTATAGTACAACCTATGCTTGCTGGAAGGAGGGCTTTTGTCCTGGGATTTGGTGTCTCTATCATCAACTACTTTCCAGACTGTTGGAAGTGGTGGTTTTGGAATGGAAGCCTAGATAGGAGCAACTGATGCAGGCTGTCTGCTTCCAACACACTGGAATTAGATCAATATTGGTGTAGAGTTTTGTAACTAAAATACTAATATTGGTATGGATGCAAAATAAATGGAACTAGGTGTGTGTGACAGCACCACAAGTTACAGCAAAGTGAGCCTTATGAGACTGGGACTTGTATTGTGCTCTCAGTACACTGTACCCAGTAGTAACATTGAGGAATATTCTGTTTAAATCTCTGATAAGAGCACAGCACAGATGCTTCCTCAGTGCAAGACCCTCCATCCTAAACCCAGGAGGATGGCAACAGTTGCAGCATATCACATATGCCAGTCCTTTCCTTTTCCCCAAAGGGAAAACATACATTTCAAACAAACAAGGAAATATTTCAAACAAAAAAGGAAAAGCAGGCAATGCACAGTGAGCTTAGCTAAGGCTTACAGAGCTACTGAGTCAAAAGCAAAGCACTAGCTGCCAAAATGAGTAAGTGGCTTGTCTTTTTGCTTCAGTATTACTTTCATTCCAAACTCAACTATCCTCATTCGAGAGATGTGAGCAACTCCTGTAGGCTGGGGTTTACCTACCATTCTGAAGGGCTTCTAATAGGTCAAGTCACTTACCGTTCCCAACTGTTTATTTTTTATTTCAACAATTATCATTACTTAGAACCACAGAAATTCTGATCTAACTAGACATTTGGAGTATGTTTTCAGTTACTGAACTTGACTGACTTTCACTGCAATGTTTGGTACATGAGCTTGTCACAGAAACCAGGAGGGGAAGGTTATCTGTAACATGCAATTATGTGCATGGCTGAAGTGAACTTACAGTTACAGTAGTTCCTTTAAACCACTGATATGAAAGCTCAACATTTGTGCAGTGAATTCCTGCTGGATCAGTCGGGTATTTCTTGAATATTTTTCTAAAGAATACTTCAAGAACCAGATGTGTTCCCTCAGCAGAAGGTGCAAGTTGTCCCATGTAGGATATAATCCCTCTACATGAAGCATTTGTTTCAGATGTCTGCCTTCCAGATGTATAGCAAATCTGAGATTGTGTTTGGGACTTAGTTTGAACTGGAAACCCCACCTGTTCATCCTAGTGTTGCCATAGTTGCCATGGGATCTGAAGCAAGTCAAAAAAAGTATTCTACACAAGGGAATTCATACAACCAGAATGCAAAACCTTGAAAAGAGCATTACCAAGGTGTAGCAGGAATACAGTGAGGTCAGTTAAAATACCCTCTTGAGTGACAGGGAATTCTAAGTTGAGTTCACATTGCCTCCACTCTGTAAGTTCCACCAAACAAGCATGCTTCTGGAGATCTCCCTTTACCTGAAATCAAGCATCAATTAAAACACTTCAACTTATACTGGACTAAATATTATTCTCTACAAAACACCAGTGAGAAACATCCAGGATCCTATTAACAGACATAAAAGCTTGAGAATCTCATCCATCAGTAATTATGAATGAAGTGAGTAGAATCTGGAGCACCTGATTTCTTTGTAATGAGATCCCCAATGGGAAGTTCACAGTGGTAACTTGGCTGGCTCTGGAGTTGGAGGTACACTAAAGAAGAGTAGTGATGGGAGTGAATCTTGTATGAATCATCAGAAAACAGCATCCGGGAATAACATGATATTTTTAAGGGAATCCCTATAACCTGTGCAGTTAGTGCATATGTAATCACAAAGGAGTTATGCTCTGCCCAAAATCCTTCTAAATGATATATGGTATTTAAGAAACTTGAGGAAATCAGACTGCATTGTGGTAAGGTTAAAGTATTTTCTGTTTTTTTTTTTAAATTATAGCTAATGTTTTTCTTCAGGAAAACATTTCAACCTTGGCAGCATTTAAAGACAAACCTATAACTTGAACAGCTAAATATAATTTTCAGTGCTAGTGTAAGATCGTCTGAAGTAAAATAGTCAAAACATCTTTCACATTATACATTCACTCAAAATTCAGGTTTAAAACCTTCATGGGGAGTAATATTTAATAATTTGTTAAACACTGCCAATTATCTTTGGAATCACAGAATAAAACAGAACTTTAGCTCTCATCACGAGCAGTGACATGGAACAGCCTATTCCAATATGAATGAAGCTCTGAACATAAGTCACCCTTTTACAGAATAAAAAGGAAGTGCATTAAAGGTTCAGTGGCTCTCATTAAAATTACGTATTCCCAACACTATGCAGGAAATGTGATCCTCTAAAAACGATCTCAAAGATGATACTGTCATTTTGATAATTGCATGTGACCCAAATTTAGGCAGAGATATATGTAAAAGTAAACTACATCTTACTGCTATTCAAATATTTATAAGCTTTCCAGCTAAGCAGTGCTAATTAAAGCTTCATACACTTAAACAGAAAATCTAAAATAGTACTTTTAGCTTGGCTTTTATAGAATCCTTTTTTCCTCAGAAAGATGCAGCACAGCTGCAGTGGCATTATGTGCAGAAGGCCATCACAACTGAAGAGTAAATCAGGAGCTACTATTTCTGTTGCATTCAAACTTCCCACGACTGATTTTGTTGACACTGGTAGATTCTAATTCAGAACTGTGGGGTTCATATTTAACTCTTTAATTTGAATGTTTCCCAAGGCCTTTAAGGGTAGTTACAGAGAGCATGGAGCCCTTAGTGCAGGGTAGTAGAGAGTGTAGAGTGCTGGTCTGAACACCAACAGCTGTTATTCCACTGTCTGTGAGCTAACTACAGTGTAATTCTTTGGCAACAGAGCTCCTTCAAGTTCTGTTTCTCCTCCCACACTCTCAGAGCACTACTTTCAACTTTATGTGACTGTTACTTTGTAATACTGACATCAGGCTAAGGTTAATAACAGTAAAGGAATAAAAAAAGATGACCTGGAAGCTAACTTTCAGACAGAATACATCTAATTCAGGCTTATAGAAGGCCTCTGGTCAGAAAGAGGACTGCTGAAGCCCTTTGTGTGTGCTAAAGCCAGAGCTGGATTTACACTGGAAGCTGCAGAAACCTAAAGGAATCCACCAGAAGAAGGGCCAGTAGAATACTGTCAGGTTAATGCTAATCCACATGAGTGTCTTCACCCAGACCGACTCTTGTGCTAGTGCAAGGGGAGGATGTCACGGGATAAGAACAAGGGACTGAGGTAGAGATGATTCCTTCTTTTGACACCAATATTTGTGCACTCATCTTTATGTGGAACAACAGGACAGTTGCCTTTGAACTTCTGCTTGAGGATTAAGCAGAAGAGAAGAAAAAAAAAGAAAAATCCTAAACGTTTTCTTCCATTCTACCTAAAGTGATCACCAGTAATTTCACTGGTTGGAAATGTATTGTTCTGAAGCTTGATTTCTGGGTAGAAAGTATGTGGTTTTAGAGACCTTGTCTCTACCAGCCCCACAGAGTGTCTCTACCAGCCCCACAGAGTGTCTCTACCAACCCCACAAGTTTTTCTTGGAGGAGAAAGAAGAGGAACAGGGTGTATATTTACACACGTGTGTCTGTGTGTGCTACTCTACTGCTTTGCACCTTGGAACTAAGTTGGGCTTTTTGGTGGAATAAATGGGGAACAACTTCCTTACAAAGGAAAAATACATACCCTGAAACTGGTGCTTTCAAATGTTTGTCACTAGCTAAGTTAAAATTGCTCAGTGTTGTTATTACTGGCTAAAGGTGGCATTAAGCAATGGTACCACAGGAATTTAAGTGGAGTATTCTTCCTCTTGTAGGGTGCTACAGCCACGAGTGCTCTCTCTGCAGAGTGCTGTGCATCAGGCAGCAGACCTTTAAGTGAAGATGCCTTAGGAACCAGAATCTTTCAGTGCATGTGTCTCATTCTTATCCAGCATGCTGGATGCTTGTTTTGCCATAGTAGAGATGAGTGAGGATCAACCACAAGTCGCTTTTTGAACTGTTTAGTAGATGTGTTGCTGTAAATGGGTGCCAGAGAAAAACAAATTGCCTTAATATGAAGAACACACTCCCTTTTCAATCTGCCTTCCCTCATCTTCAAGTTCTACATGAGTTTTTCAGCTACTTTTGTGTGTGTGTTTAAGGTTTAAAAGTTAACATTATCTCGCATATTTCTTCCTTTGTTTTTGTTATGTTAAAACTTACAACTACTTTAAGGAGATGCTTATATCAAAGAGTAGTACCCATAAAATCTATTAGAGCTAAATGTAGTATTTTATTCAGGTATTGCTATGCTTGTTTTTAGCTAAGCTTCATTCTGATTCAATGTCACTGTTTTTTAAAAGCTCTATTTCAATACGTAACTTCTGACATATAATATCTTCATTTTTTGGAGCTATTTAACTGTAATAGTAATGCATTGCTGTGACACAAATTATAACCATTATTTATAATTTGAGCAATCACATTAATATGACTGCATAATGTAACATCATCTTATTGCAGTAATATTGTGAAATGATTCTTCTTATTATCACATTTACTGTGTAATTTATACTATGTTTGACATTTGACAATGGTCATACAGTCAGACTACAGGGCGTGTGATTTGAGGCCACTGTCTGTTTTTCACCAGCTCATGCAGACTAGAAGAAAGCAGTGAGAGCTGCCAAGGGTGGTCTGGATCTCTTTCAGTTCCTGGTCTTTTTTTACTTTTTTTTTCCCCCCCTTTTTGATCCTCCCCAATACCTTTTCTGGTTCCTGTTTTCTGTAATTTGTTTCTTCCTGCATTGCTTACGGAAGACACTTCAGCCTTGGAAGCAGATTTCTGCTTGTCCTCAAGAGGAGACTCAAAGGAACAGGGGACAAATGAGAACGTTTCTGAAAGGTTAATTATGGGGTAAGTACATAGGATACTCTGTAGCCTCCATCTACTGAGTAGTTCAGAGACTTCTTGACCTATATATAGTGCCTGAGTATTGAATAACCCTTAGTGGTTTTGTTTTCTACGAAGTTGTCCCTAATGCTCCTGTAAGCTTTTGGCACTCACCAGACCTTCTGGCAAGTGGTTCCTTACATCTCCTTTCTGCTACACCAAGACATTTCTTTTGTTTCCAGCGTAGCTCCTAATAGCTTGATTTGATCCCCCACTGTTTTTCTTCTGGAAGAGACAATGAATACTTGGTCTCTATCCAACCCCTCTGTACCACTCATGATTTTGCAGATCTTTGTCATACCCCTTTTTAGTCACCACTTTTTCAGACTGGAGGAAAATATGTATTTGGCAAGTTTGTTTTTGTTTTTGTTTTTTTTTTAAAAATAAGGTTACAAAAATGTTTTAAGACTTTGGGAAAACACTGCTGTTTATGAAAGACAAGACCCATTCTGTAGAATGATGGGCAGTATTCTGCTTTGCTCCCAGATGAATAGATGGTTGAGCTATCAGCTTTTATGTTTGCTGTGCCATTATCATCACTAGCAGGGGACTGTCCCTGCACTTGCATGGCTGTAATCCTTATGATAATGAGGCTTGCTGTGGTCTGCCAGGCTGCTCTGCAGGCAAACACAGCCTCCCAAATAAATTTACAGCACCAATAACGGGTAGACACATTTTCTTCTCCCCTATCTAATATCTTACTGAAACAGCTTTAGTAATAAATACTTGACAGAAACAGGCTTTTCAATGTATTTTAAAAGGACTGTCAATCTCAATGGAAGTCATAGAATTCTATCTGCTATCTGTAGTTACCATTCCAAACATGACACGTTCATTGAATCTTCTTGTAGGCACGAAATAGGAGTCTTTGCTGAACTTGCAAAGAGTCTACAACCTCAGCATGTGAGAGTTGAACAGAAATAAGCAAATAGACAACATCAACTCAAAATAATAATAAAAATTTCACTGGCAATGTGCTACTGGAAAAATCTAGCAGTTAATTTAAATAACACAAGATTGTTCTTTTTCGGGAACTTCAGTATAGATTACTTTACATTAAGTGAAAAATATAATTATTCTGGCTTTTGTCTTTTGTAATAGAGGCAATGTGCTTTCTTTGCTTAATTTTACATAAAATCACAGAGTGTATTACAGTGGGTGGAACCTCTGGAGATCACCTTCTCAGGCATGGCCATCCAGAGCAGTTTGCCCAGGACCCCGTCCCATAGAGTTTTGAACATCTGTATCTCCTGTCATCAGGTCCTCTGTCCCATTCAGCAGCAGGCCCACGTTTTCCCTGGATTACTTTTTGCTGCTGATCTACTTGTAGAAACCCATCTTTTTGCACTTCACATCCTTCCACAGATTCAAGGCCAGATGGGCCTCAGTTTCAATGTAACAGATGATTTCAGAGAGACTCAGCTAATTCCAAAGCCTCTTGCAAATTAGTCTGGCTCTAGCAGAGGTTTCAAGATGGAGTTTTACAGATGCTACGTGTTACTTGAAAAACCAAGAGTTTAAGAAAAGTAAAAATGCAGTCTCAACCAACACAACTTTTGCTTTGGGCCTAAATTTCCTGAAATGTAGGAAATCTATTTATTTTGAAATAAATTTTTGCCAGCAAAGCAAATCAGACTCTCCTGGACCTGATCGAGCTGACAAAGCACTTAGAGCTGGAATGACCAGTATGGAAAATGAAGTAACTTGTTATGTTGTTCAAACTGTCCACCTTCAGGTTTTGCCTTCTCTGTAACTTGCCTTTAAAAGAGTCCTTGATATTTCCTGAGGAGACACAGTGTCATTGCCACTCAATTTTGTTTTTGTTCATATGAAATTAGCTTACATGAAATTAGCTTGCAATAAATATAAACTTTGCGAACTGTAAATATTTGGTTGATTTCTGAGTAGGCAGAAAAAAAGTATTTGGTAGAGATGGTTCAGTGCTCTAAAAGCAGTAGGTCAGAAAATTCCTTTGCCTCACAAATCCTTCTGACACAGTCTATGGCACTGAAAACTACTATTGATCACAATATAGATCTAAAGTCTGTGATTTCACAGTTAAAATACGTGGAACATTTAAGAGTTTAAGAACTCCTAATGATTTTCCTCTAACTGTGAGTATTTCTACGTTTTTACGTGCTGACTGCACACTTTCCCCCACAGAGGCACTTAGTTATGTCATGAAACAACCTAGAATCTCATTTTTTCAAAAACCTTTCTGTAAAATACAAAATATACTCCCAAATGCAAATTAAGTAAGCAATGATGAATTGGGCCTGCATTCAAGAAACCCACTCAATTAGAAATTTAAGCAAATGCTCAAACATTTTACCATATGGAAGTACCTTTAAGCATGACTTCAAAATTAACTCTGTATGGGATTAGTATGCTGAACTGGGAAAGGAGGTCATGTTTGTAGGACAAAAATGTGAGCACCCAGAAGTCAAGTGTGACCCTTCTATTTACTATTTCATTGTTCTCTTTTTTTAGCAACAATAAGGAAGATGGGGAATGCTCCACACTTCATCTGCAGGCAAAGAGGTATTCCCAGCCATACATATGCTTTACTTGCAACTTTTTAATGCATGCATGAAAAACCTAAAACTTTGTGTACTGTATGTATGAGATGAGAGGCAGAAATCACCTTTCACTCTGATTTCCATGAGGACAGCCCTCATTTTGGTGTTATTAAACTGTTCATTAATATTTAACTACAAGGGACATCTGGAGTGAACGTGATACAACAAGTAAAAGTAGAAGAAACCAAAACTTTGTTAAAGATTGTGCTCTAAATTTTTCAGAGACATCTGGTTTAGAAAAGCTTAAAAAACCAGAAGAATAAATAGAAAAGACAATTCCATTGTCTTACACTATCAGCACGCTTTACACATGGCAAACAGCATGTGGAAAAAAAAGTACTTACAGCCAAGGCTGTTAACTTGCAGGGAGGTCATGTCTTACATTCTTCATCTTTGAATTTCATTCAGTGTGTCTTGGATATGAGAAGAAAAGAAAATATGCAGCATTTATTTCAAAATTTATTTTTTTTTTTTTTTATTTTTGTGGTATACATATATTTAAATGTGTTTCTAGATATCATACATTGTTCACCTTGGCAATAACTGAAATAAAAAGTCACTCAATTCTCCACTTTTATTCTTAATATATAGCGTATCAATTAAGCAGTCTTGTTATGCTGTTGTATGAGCTACTGAGCTGCATTTGCAACATTTGTTAAGACTGAAATCCCATAAATAAAACATCTAAGAATTCAGCTTATCTACTTTTGATATGGCACAAATATGCTCACATATTGTATGCACTAAAGGAATCTGGGCTTCTTAGACTGAAGAAAACTAGGTTAGAATTGGTAGCAGCAAATAGTGTGATCATCAAGAGAATGTAAACTGTGTGTATTGACTTCTAATAAGCAGGAGTAATGGCCCATTTTCTGTTTAGTAGAAGACACAAGTATTTAAAAATTCTCCTTTATTAGTTTAACCATAACAGCTATGAAAACTGCAGTCCTATCTATGAAATATCACATTTAATGATATTTAATATTTGTTAGATTTTGCAGAAAGCATAAAGCAAAAGAAGGAACTGTTGTGTAGTAAACATTTACATCTTCCATTTCTTACTGTTAATAATTTTGCATCTGTGCTGCTTTTTCTTTTGTTTTTCTCAAAGTGTTCGCATTCTAAGAGCCTGCTCTTTTCCAGACTACAATATTTGCTTACATTTATGCACTGCAATTATTTCACCCTATTCAACATGTTTCTATAATTTGTAAACCTAGAACCAAAGCATGCGTCTCAGTAAGTAAATTTGGTGGATTCCAAGTATAATACCTGTCAAAAGTCAATACAAATATTTCAGGGGGAGCTTTCTCTGAGAACTTGGGTTAGTCAGAGTTTACCCCTTAGTAATGTGTTATAAAATGTTACCATCTCTCTATCTAAGCTCTAAGCCCCAGATGAAGCTATTCCTGGTATCATCATAGCTGGGCCACTGCAGAGGCTCATAATCCTGGCCACTTGCAGCACACCAGGCTTCTAGCCCAGGTGCTTGTGGTCAATGTTTGCAGAACAAAAGGACTTTGCTGGTGACCGCTGGGCTAAATTTAAATCTGAAATGCCCTCCCTTCGGAGCAAGAGTGTGTTTTGAAGTAGTCTCCAGGATTTCCTTGGCAATTGATTTTGCTAAACACAGTATCAAGGTAGTGTATTTAAAAGTAAAGATTGATGTTGTTACGAACTGTTTTTTTTCTACTAAAAAACACTATGTATCTTTTTTTCAGTACTGTCAAGTGTCCCTAACTTCAAGCTGAGAAGATCTTATTTTGAGCCACCATATGGCTGTGAATTAAAATTTCTTAGGTAGGCCATTTTTTAAGGCAGAATAACTGAGGTCTAGTGTATTGTTGTTGAATTATGTCAGTCCTTACAAGCATGACAGGCACAGTGTGAAAGCTGTTTTTTCTTAGGGCTGATTGTTCCATCTATACTAACGTTGCCCACGTTTGGTTACATCCTTCATTACATACTTCAAAGAGTCTTACATTCCTGATCAAGGCTCGTACAAATCCACTGAACTTCTCTCAAACTGTTGTTTCATTTAGTGTAAGTGCGTGCCGTGGGCATCACAATTAAACATTTTTTTGATGTGTTTGTCCGAGGGTATTTCACACGAGCCTGACCTGACCCACCCACAGCTGAAAGGCTGTGCCAGGTTTCATTCACTGAAAGTCAGCACAGCCTCTGCTGACAGCCTGGGGATACACACACATCTAGTGAAAGTGGCTATATGCCTTATTGTTGCTGGAATTTGGCCTATAAGGAACCTTCTGGATTTATCCTGCAGAAGCTGTTTCTTAAGCCAAGGAACCCAAAATTTGTTTTGCCTATAGTTTTTTTTTCTTTCCCATATATGATCTGACTGAAATATTTCTGTGATTTCTGAAAAACATACTGTTGTTTTCTTTCAAAAGCAAAACATACAGTTTCCACCCTCTCCCCCCAGTACTGTCCATGACTATTGATACAAATACTACTAATGCCCCCATTGCTTCAAGTTTGGAGCTTTTATTGATCTATTTTTTCTTCCAGAAAGAAGCTCTTACAAAAATATTTTCTATGAAGGGAGAATCTCTTAATTCCTTGAAGAAAGAAAAAGAATCAGTATCCTCATTATCATTGCATCAGAATTTGTAGCACAACTTGTTGTGTTCACATAGTTCCTTAACCCATTTTAGTTCTCCCTTCCAAGGTATTATATTTTTCAGTAGGAACTTGATATAATTTTTGAGATGGCCTTTATGAGCATGGCCAATATTCAACCACCATTAAAGAGAGTGGGCATTTTTGTCGTCAGCAGCTACCCTTTGGGATTAAAAACCTATTTGGGTTTCTCTCTAATCCTCCTTGGATGCAGGAATATAACATAAGAATCTGACAAGACTCTAATATCAGACAATTTTTGAAAGTTTTATACAGTTTACTTATATTAGGCTAGCATATAAAAAAACTAAATCAAGTTAATGTAAATGCTATAAACCTGTAAATATCACTGCTGAATCACTGCAGCATTTAACTTGACCAGCATAATGTGAAACTGTGTATAGAAGGTGATGGCCAATTAAACACAGAAAGAAAGGTAGGGAAGGATCTTGTATGAGGTTGGATAATGCTTATGAAAAACAAATCTGCTGGCAGAGTTATATCAGTAAATTAACACTTTGGCAAGAATTAATGTTAGTGGTTGATCAAGCAAAGTCAGTTGTACTAACAAAATGACTTTGAAATGAGCCTTTTTGTGTCTACACTGGAGAGATAGTGGAGAACTAATGAAATATAAAAATAAAACTCACTAGTGTTTCTAAGTTGGAACTGTTTTTAGAGTGGGTTTAAATTGATTTTGCACTGAAGTACTGCTATGATTTCTATTTTCTGAGCTTTTATTTTCCCTATTCATGATTTGCATTCCACTGGCCTCCTTAATCTAGTCTTTAAATACTTTCTATCAAACTAAGATCAAACTATCTCATCTTGGTATTATAATATTAATATCCTTTGTTGTTTTCAGCTTGGCAGTCTTGTTCAAGAAAGTACATCATTTATATTCAGGTAAGACTTTATTTGCATGAAGAAGTTTGAGTGCAGCAGCTTTTCTATTTTCCCTGGAACGTTTTTCACATTTTAAACACATAACCATTCTAGAGCACCTTTTCCATAGCTTCTGTAAGTCTATTAAAATCAAATTTGCTCTAGGCAATAAACCAGCCTGAAGCTGAAATACTGACTGTGACCCTTTGGAAAGATGTAAAGAATTTATCAGTGAAAGTGTCGTGTCCCTTTGGCAATGTCACAATTAATTATCCTCGTGACATTGCATGTCTAGCATGTATACTGCCATCAAATGGCCAGGGTGAACTAAAATGCATTCTGTTATTCCATATTTCATACAGAAACTGTTTTCAATTTAAGCAGCTATTGTTATTACAGAAAGGGGAAAATTGTGAAAACTTACTGCAAATTTCTGCTAAGGCAGATGTCATATATTTCTAAGTGCACTGTTAATCTAGCATCTTAACTTCTGATAAATGTGATGGAAAGTTCTGATGCTGTCCTAAACTCTATTGAACCAGAAAAACAGAAGTAGGACACACAATTTATCTACAGGTAAATTGTAGCTGATCTTGTGATTGTTTAAGGTGAATTTTACCTGCTGTGTCGAGATATATGGCTTAGTGTTACAGGACTGCTGATAGAGACTTGTTCTGTCAGCTCTACTTGAACTAACCTCATTACTCTTGGATTCTTCCCTGAGGCTATTTCTACCCCATTTTGTACAACTAGAGCAACATGAAGAGACTCAAGTTTTGCAGGGACTTGAGTCTATGACATGAACTACTAATTTATCTCTTTTTTTCTTCCCTGTCTATGTAGCTGCCTCTCCTTGTACAAGAAGCTCACTAAGTTGTCCAATTAGGTTGTCAGAAGGAGTATTTTATTAAGGTCTGAGAAGGCACTTCTGAGGTGTCTGTGTTATGATTAAACAATATTTTCTTGAAATGTTTCATGTTATTTCATTTTTAGGGTAATGTTAAACATGGCAAATGATCAACAAATAAGATGAGTGTCAAAAATGGAAATAAAGAGGGAAATTGTTTTGCTACCTTTACAAAGCTTTGAATATATATTTTGTACACAGAAAGGGGTTACTATTTTTCTTCCTGTTTTCCATGTATTTGACCTATGCAGGAAAGTTAACATCGTTTTCAAATGCAACTTAACCAATATGCAAAGAACTAACTGAATTACTTAATAAATACACCCTGTTTTCAGGTGGGCTGTATCTTGATAAACCTGTTTATTACTCCACATGCAAAGCATCAGCAAAAAATGGTTCAGTCTAAAATACACTCAAGTCTTTAGCAGAAAAAAATTAGCAATAAAAAGCTTATGGACGACAGCCTATGATAATGCTATTCATAGATAAGAACCTGCTTTGATATAACTTCTTATTTCAAATACAAACATTGAAATGCGACTGGATTTAGGCATAAAATGAGATAAGATTTCAAAAATTCACTACTAAAATAATTACATCTGGAAGCAAACATTTGATAAGCACTTCTTGCATACATCACAGCTGTAGCTTGGCACTTGAAACTGAACTCGTTTAGTAAATGGCATCTTCACAAATCACGTCTCTGGGATATTGATTTGGGTACTGAAAATGAGCAGATCCCAAAATAATGACCACTTTGCAAAATGTGGTTGTACTCAAATACTGTGAGGCAACTCTAGCTGTACTTGGCAAATTTCCATTTTCACCTGTTTCCTAATTTAAGAACCTGCACTGATTTTTCAGTCTTGGAAGAACTTTTCAGTTTCTTGCTCTATCAGCATCAAGACACAAGACACTGACTTTAGATGTTATTATCTATAACAGCAGCTTCTTGCTATTTAATTTTTCCCATTATACTGATGTATTTCACTGCAGTAATGATATTATATCCTAATTTTAAGAATTTTATTGAAAAGAGCAATTTTCAACCATTGCATGAGAGAACACTTATTGTAGGAACCAGTTTTAAGACTCAGGACTTAAAAATCAGCTGTCATTTATTCATTTGTGCCCATTTCAGATGCTCTTTTTCCAAATATATTTCACCGAGTACTTTACATACTGGTGACAAGCTACCACAAAGATGGGCATTAGATGAGATGTTTGTGGCTCAACTAATTACTAGTAAATCCATCTGTTGTAAAACGTGTTGTGGAAGGGGAGCATGATTTCCGTGAGGTCCTGAGGACAAATGCCAGGACACGCATCCCATGGATGGTCCTGCTCCTCCCTGAAGACATGACACAGTGACGAGAGACTGGACTTTGCTGTGTGAAGTGCAGATCAGACACCCAGGGGACAAGGAAACCAGGTTCTCAGCTCCTGCTGGCCTCCACAGCATCGCTTTGGGTCACTCCAGGTACCACCTCAGCCTGCCTTGAGCCTCCTGAAAGCTGCTTCCCAGGTAGGCACTTAATGCCCACCTATAAAGGTTTCCTTAACAGAGAAGTGCTGCCTGTTAGTGCTACTTTTAAATAACTGGGTGGAAGAAATCTGGGTGTTAATAAAAATTAAACAGTATTTTTTCAAATTTATCGAGCTAATGTCCCCATTTATAACAATCCTGCAGCACAGTTTGTGACTGTGTTGGAGGGACTAAACCTTCATCCTGGTAAATTATACTTTTGAGATACATTAACTTGTTTGGAAACATTATTTCACTGTGATTTAAAAATAAAATGTTTTCTGCTTCTGAAAATAAACAAATTATCAGTAATAGGGTATATTTTTTTACAAAACTGTTTTGTTTCTATTCAGAATGCATTTGGGAGACAAATTTTCTTAATTTGCTAACTATTAATGTCATTCTTTTTCTTTAGAGATAATTCTAACACCTTAATAACCTTGTAGGATACTTATTAAAATAGAAGAGATTAAATTCTAATGAGCACACTACAGACCTCTTCTTGAAAGGGCTTCCAGGAAAGGATTGCTATAAGGAAAAACAGATGAAATTCATTTTCTAACCTATCACAAAAGGCAGAATGCAGTACAGAGCTGTAACCACCTACATGAATAACCAAAAATTAAGTAGTGTTGCCCTGGTTAGCCAGCCATTCATCCCCCAGACTGCTATGGATGAGCAGACAGAAAGTCTGCAGTTTTCCCAGAATAGATGATTTGAAGATTTTGCTATTTATCAGCCTTAACTGTACTGATTGTTGTATATAAGTGATGATGGATTTACTATAAAAAGGGTATCAGGACCTTTGTGAAGCTTGTAGATAACCCACGGAAGAGGCTACACAACGCAAACACCTTCTGTGGCACTGTACAGCCAAACAATTGACCTGGTGGGAGGAAGACAGCCTGGTAGAGCCATGGTGATAATGTGACTAGATCATGGAAATCCTCAGAGGAGAGTGGACTGTGACCATCAGTATAGTCCTACCCAGCTCAAAGCAGCACTGAAACTCTCTATACTCCCTGTGTTCTCTAACACGCTTTGGATTTGCTGTAGTAAATGAAATTCTGTATCCACGTTAAATAATCTCTTTCAGACAAAATAAGAGGTTTTCCCACTAAATTCGATGTGCGCAGAATAGAGCTCATAATACAGTTCTTGACCAATTTGAGGGGAGAAGTAAACTAGTTTCCTAGAGCTCAGGAAATAGTTGTGGATTATGGTTGACCACTAGATAGGTTAGCACTGATTTGGGCATGCTAGGAAAAGCCACTAATATATGAGCAATAAAAAGCATATCTATTTTTTATATTAACGCTAAAGGTGATTAGTACTATAAAGAAATGAAAGTCAGAATTAAAACAACTTCTAAGAATTGTGATGTAAATATTCTACTTTCCTACTATATCTTATACTATAATGTCAGTGATACGGTAACATGCTATTTAGTAACACAAAGCTATAAAATACACTTGATGGGGATGACATTTTAATTACCAGTATTCAGCCTGAGTATTATTGTGAATCTCCTATAAAACCTGTACTCCCAAATTATGAACTAATTTTTGCTAACTGATGTAACGTTATGAGACTAAAACCAGTGCACACAAACGGTTATGATACCCAAGTGATCAAAGGTAAGCAGCTATTTAAGTGACATTACTGCCCTCCCCTCACACCAGACAAATAATTTAGAACAATTTGATTGAGAGCAAAGCGGAAGTGGATATGCAGTATATTGCATTAAGATGAAAATAAAATATAAGGAAGATGTAGGTATGCTTTTGCAGTCCCTGAAGTGTTATAAGAAAAGGAGCAGGAGTATGAGTTGTATTTAGAGGGGATAAAACCAGTGTGCTGCTAATGGAAACATATAACAACATGAAAGGTTAGGTGAAGCAAACAATGTAAGAGAAGACAAAAGAGTAATGTAAAACTAGAAGGAAAAATAACCTGGAAAATAACCATGCCATTGCTTCAACAAAGTTGATAGACAGTCTTCTTTTTTTTTTCTATGTTGGACTCCATACAAGTAAAATGATACACTTTGCCTAAAAGTCGTGCAAACCAGCCTGTGTCCAAGGCAACAAACAAAAATGTAGTAAACTACTCTTAGAGAACTTGACTCTAGACGAAAATGCAAGAAAGATGGTGATAAACTTCAGCAAACCCAGCAGAGGTTGGGGCAGGTGAGGGGCTGTGGATCCACTATCCCTGAAGGTTTCCAGCACCTAACCTGTAAAGATCCTGCAGCTTTGCTTCAGGCAAAAGCTTGGACTAGAAATCTCCTGTGGGCTCCCCAGCCACGCTGAGTTTGATTGCTTCATTTCATACGAGCTATGATTCTGTATGTAAAACAAGTGCTGTCCCACTGATGTTAATTAGCAAATGTACTTTTGTAACTGAAATGTGCCTTGAGAAGAGATTTGGCTCCTATCTACAAAAAGTGCATAGGAACTGATAAATTTAGAACAGCAGGATCTATCAGAAATGGTGAGGATAGCTGTGAATAGATGGCATTGTCTGGAAGGAGAAAAAGCCAGACCAAACAAAAACACCAAACAAAGGGGAGAGATGGGAAAGCGGAGTTGAAAAATGAACTATTGTTATTTCTTGTTACATATGAACTAAACATATTTGTAGTGCTGCAATTCCACTGCATACAGCTGTTAAAACAAAAATAGTAAGATACATAATATTTACATTCAAGATAGCCTAGCTTTTGATCAATAACTATTTTGTACTAGCTTTGCACTATATATAATTTTAAAGTTTTGGATTGTGTTAAATCTTTCATCTAGTCTCTGTGCCCATTCTTTCAACCCTCAACCACATCTCTTAGCTTTTTGGTTTTTTTTCCCCTGTCTGGCTACAGAGTTGTTGTAAAAGACAAAACAGATAAAACAGCAGAATAATGAAAGTGGATGTCCCCTCTGGTGAACTCTAGATATCCTCAGTGGAGAATCTATGATCTTCTTTCATTTTTGACACTTGAAAACTTTCTTTAATAATGTCATTTCAACCTAATTTTATACAGTCAGTATGTTAGATGTCTTTTAAAAGTATTCCTATTTTATTTGTTTTAGCAACCAATCAGCTCCTAGCCAAACTAGTCCTTGTTGCTCAGCTGCATACTGGGGATCTGGCACAGCATGTTGGAGTAAGTCACTCCCCTTCTGCCCCTTGCAGCCTTGAAATACAAATCAAAGCATAGAGGTAGATGTGTACAGTGGCAATGGAAGGAGCAAACCACCAAAATACATCTGTTGACCTCTTCTTATAGTCACCCCATGTAAACATTTCTAATGCCAGGACGTTGTTTTTCTGGAAAGAAAAGAAACAATCATTTAAGGAATTTTACAATTAGGCAATATTTCTACTACTACTGCAGATTAATGCTGTGCTTTCCTCTGCTAGATCTGTCTCATTTAATTACCTTCTGTCCTTGCAAAGCCACTCGATGATGTGAGTCTTTGGCTTCTAAGAAGGTTGTACACAGCCAGTAGAGGTCAAGTTCCCAACAGTCGTACAGTACGTCAGTGGTGCCGGCTGGAGTCGATAGAATCACTTTTATAGGCTTTAAATTTGAGCACATGGCTAAGCCCTGCTTTTTTTTCTTTCTGCTTTGTTCTTTTGTATTGAGGTCACTTTGACTGTTTCATTCTATTTGTGCTTTCAATCTCCATTTTTTACTGAGGACGTTCTAGGCTGAGCAGAAAGTCCACATTTTCAAGTGGCATACTGAAAATTGATTTCCTGCTTAAAAGTTTTCCTCTTTATGAAGTACTTTTTGGAATACCTCTTAGCTTGTTCTGATACAAAGTGACTGAGGCTAAGAGGTAGTTCTGTCTCCGGCAGCCACTGCCAGAGGTCTGAAAGGGCTCGTGCAAGAACCACCATCACAGTTAGACTCATCTGAACTATGGCAAACTCTGTGGTGGCTGGGACCAGGGTGCCAGTGTGGCATTCCTCACTCCACTGAGTCAGCTCCATGGTGGGACACCTGGTTTCCTCGAGGATCAGAAGACAGTTTCAGTCCAGACATTACTTCTAGGATCAGAAGACAGTTTCAGTCTAGATGAACTGCTGTTTTTTTACCATGTATTTTTACTTCTTCCCGATGATGATGATCCCCAAGAGGAGACCAGGTTGAACATTCCTGTCCTTTTTTTTGTGGTCCTCTGCTGTACATAAAAGTTGCTGTCCATGACATTGTTTTGGGAGTTCTGAAAAGCTCTTTCTCCTTTGCCTTTTGTGAACGTGGACTTCGATCATAGGTGTGAACAGTAATATTCCCCCATTCAGCAGCAACACGGTAGCCATTGCAGTAGTTAAAGCCTGCATCAGTCTCACATGGTATAAACATCATCACACCTAACACTTCTGAACTGTAATGAACTCCTGTGACTTCTGCAGAGTTTGGGAACATGATCCTCACATTTACACTTCAAGACCTCCACTCATTGATAGGATGGCTATGCTGGGACATGTTTTCCAAAACAGTTGACTTAAAATAGGTCTAACTTCAAAGGAGCTACAAATTTCTCTTCTAAAAGTTTGAGATGCTCAAGGAAATCAAATAAAGAGAGGTGTATATCTAAATACTAGAAAATAAGAGTCTCTTAATAATGTGTCTGTATTAGATTATTTGAATAATTATGTTAAATTAATTATTTAAATTGTTGAATGTTTCATTTCTTTACTATCAAAAATGACCATTGCCAGATGCAAGTTTAACCTTAGTGGACAGAATATGTCACACCAGAATACTATACACTTGACTACTCATTAAATAATACCCATAGTAAATAACATAAACAAACAGACCTACAGTAGAGCAATGTTCTTTTTCTCTTTCTTTGAACAGCTCGATTACCACATTATTTGATGGACCAAAATGTATTTCCCTGACAAAATGGATTAAAATCATAAAGCTGTAAGAAATACATGAGTGTACTGCCTTTCCAACCAGCCAGCTGGACAAATGGGGCTTGTAGTTACTTGCCTTCTCTTTAGCTCATTTGCCCAAGGCAACAAACCAGAGAAATTGCAGGTAACAGTTTATCAAATGCTTGTGGTCAGTTAACTCCCTCTCTACCTGTCACTGGGCATCATTTTATAAACAGAACCTTGACCCAGGTGTGCTAGTAGCTTGGAAATTCAGAAGGTAGGATGCAACTGTCACATAAAAGATGGATGATGTGCTTTTTGTGTTTTAAATTCATGTTAGTGTATCTGAGAGTGAAGGTGTTAATAAAAGATGGCATTTTATCAACGATACTGTGCAAGGCTTGTGAAAAGAACTCAGAGCAGTTTTATGATCTGAATGGACAGGAGGAAAGACTTCATGGCTAAGGTACAAGGGCTGTGAGCTTGCATTCCAGTTTCCTGCAGTGGAAGTGTGCATCAGGATTGAATCAAAACCAGCAAGACCATGCATTCTCACAGACTGCTACACAAGCAAGCTTTGATAAGTAAGAAAAATGATGGTTGAAATACATTTTTATTAAACATAAATAATTTATAAACATTTTACATTCTTATATTGCTCTGTTATTGGTATAATAAATCAATTTTGTTTAATAGCAACTGAAATTATACATTTAAAAATGTACCTTCACGTACAAGAGGAAGGAACTTTCTCTTCACATGTGAAACTCTCCATAATGCTCCTTTTTTTTTTTCTTAGGTAGAAATTGAGGAAACAACCTCAATTTAAATGATTATTTAAAATGTTTAGCAATTACTTAAAATATTTACATTATGAAAAGTAAGAAATACTTAAGATTTTTAAAAGACATCTTGATTTCATCTTTACTTTTTTCACTATAGTCAATGAAAAGTTGAATAAGCATTGTAAATGCAGATGAAATAAAGGACTGCTTTCATTATAATTTCTCTTTATTTCACTTGTTTTGTTTCATGCCCCAGCATTTAACTTTGTAGCAGTACAAGAAGCTTTTTGAATGAATTCACAACAAAGGCAGTTTCTAGTTGAAAAAAAAAAAAAAAGAGAAAGAAGAAAAACTCAAACATTTTGTGTTAGATGAGATAAAAAAAGTTTCTCAGGTAATGACAGAAAATTTTATCTATGGATTCTCTTTGCAGTTTGTGTACTATCATGTTTATTTGGATTTTTATAAAACAGTAAAGAAAAAAAGATCACACATTAAAAAGAAACAACCAAAAACCCAAAAAACGAAATCAGCATACTTTTTTTTTTTTTTAAAGCAGCATTTACTGCATATGGAAAAGTTTTATTATCTGTATAAACATGTTTTTTGGAGTGAAGTAGAAGGAATTAAGAATTTATTCCAAGTAACTCATGTTACATGACCTTTGAAATGAACATACCTACTTTACAGGTTATTTGTCGTTCACAGGCATATTTTAAACTGTTTATGGGACAGCACCTTCTGACAGTTGCTTCCATGCTGAAGAAGATATAAATGTTCTTCTTGTTGAATGCTGAGGCTTTTCTCTCAGAACAGCTCAGTTTTGCTGCCCTCAGTTCCACACCCACAAATGCAGGACCTGTCCCTGCATCGTGTGTTCATGAAGGTGGCAACAGTTTGCCACAGCTAAGTGCCCTTCCCTCTTTTGCACAGAATTTTTCAGATGTTTTTAAGACTATCAGGATCTGGAACAGATGAGTTCCATTCCTGTCTTCTCCTTTTCTCCAGCAGATTATATTTTTATCCTTCCTTGAAGTTCTGCATCTCAGACCAACTCTCCTTCCTCTTCTGGTGTCCCATATATCTCTCACCACAGCTGAGCCCCATGGAGCCACCACTCATCCGGCAGCCACAACTTGCCTCCTCCAGGGACCTACATCTGCTCAGCTTTACTCTGCTACAGGCTCA
This sequence comes from Merops nubicus, assembly GCF_000691845.1. NCBI lineage: Eukaryota > Metazoa > Chordata > Aves > Coraciiformes > Meropidae > Merops > Merops nubicus. The sequence continues at coordinate 2,068 of NW_008592966.1, read as the reverse complement.
GTGGGGGACCTGCCATGACACTGCCCTGATCTGGGTCAAGACAGTTGATGGCAATCGTAATGCTGTGTGTGTAGGTGCCTGAATGGTAGTTCAGTCGGATGGTGCAGCAGATTGAAGTGAAACTCTGGCTCTCCTTTGGTACGTTTGTTCACTTACATTACTCTCCTATTAATTTACATTTCCTATAATATCTCTAACAGGAACTCTCTGACTAGTCATCACTTTCTCCATACGTTAAATGTTCACCTTACAGGTATCAGCAGAAACCTCTGTTTTGCCCGGGCTGTATATCTGTTAAACGCTGGGTTTGGACATTTCCCAGTTGTCCTGTCTTCCTTTGCAGAATGTCACCGGTGTGTTCATCAGGCCTTGGATGGACTGAATACACCCAGATCATTAGACAAATACCAATTTCCCACCAGTCTCATTTTCATGCTTGTTGTGTCAGCAGAACATTTTCAAGCCTTCTGAGCCTTGCTTTAGCCTACCACGTATACAGCTCACTGCAGTCTTATCAGAAAAATAATCTATTTTACAGCCTAATTTCATCCAAGTACTGATTTTCATCCAAGTACTGAAACACTGCTTTTTAGATGAATTTTGCCTCCACATGTGATACTGAAGACCACTTCCCTGGTTTAAGGTGTCCAGAATCATTAAGTGCAAGAAATGAAGGACAGGTGATGCTCATACTGAAGTCACCAACGATTTCTTACTGCTTCAGTGGAATCGATTGTGCCATCAGCAACTGAGGGGGAAAAAAAAACCCACACAGTAAAATGCAACAATAGTTTTCTGACTGGAATTGGAGCATTTGAACATTTCTATTTCGAAGTTGAAGAAAGGTTTCTTCCTGTCTCTTATCTGGTCTTCCATTTTGGTGCTGGTATAAACATCAGGCTACAAATGAAACTGAAGAATGCATATAGATGCCCTTTATGGGAAGAGAGTTAAGTTTCCTCTCTCTCTCCCCTTCTGGTCCAATAAACATTGATTTATAAAATGTAGAACAGATCCCACAGGACACTAGAATATTCAGTAGCTTGGTTAATATGCAGTGATCTAGGATATGGATTTAAGGCTCCACATCATGCAAGCACGTGTGATTTAAACTAAGACCTCTTCTTTTTAATGCCCAATTACCTGTTGGCTGCTTTCTCACTTTTATTATCAAGATGAGAAAACTGCACTTTGGGCTACCAAAGCACATCACCTGGACAAAGTGAAGAAAGTGAGTAAAGATAGAAAATAATAACATACCCATAGGAGGTGATATAATACTAATATTTAAACATGCTTTGTAAAGAAGAATTGTAAACTGATTTTAACTGGCTCAAGGGCAAACTTAGGAAGTGTGGTAAGACTAAATATTTTGCTGTCAGGAATTGTACTGTTATCTGAGATTAATAGTAGAGGTGCTGATACGTATGTTGATCAGAAATGAGGAGAACAGCTGAAATGGTGCTATGTTCTGCCTCACCTTTCTTTGTTACATTTCAAGCAAGAGTGTATCACCAAAGAAAAGCCTGTTCTTGACCAAGAGGTGCACATAAGGTCCTCTCTGCCTGATGTAGCTGAAAAAGCACATTGTTCATGTGAACAGATGCAGACATCTTCACATGCTTGACTTCAACCAGTCCCCTACGTCGCATTGTGAACTACTCTTTCTAGGTGAAGTTGTTCATAAGCAGTATGTGGCAGCACAGGCTGCGAGGACATCCTTTGTCACCCCAAACCTCGTAACTCCTGCGAAGCTCCAGGTTAAGTACCTGCTGTGTTCCAGGGCCAAGCTGGTTCACCTGCATGAGGAAGGGCCTTTACCTCCACACGGACGCAAGTCAAGCCCTGAAGATCTGGAAGCTTTTATATTTATTTTTTAGAGTACGGAAGTTTGTGTGTTTATTTCGACAGGGAAAAACGGATCTCTGTTAGGAAGGCGGAGTGGCCCAGACGCACCTTTCCCGACCTTTGGTCCCGGGGCGGACGTTGTACCCGCGGCCCAGCTCTGCAGCGCTCGGCGGCGTTTCTCACGGCAACGCTGCGGGGCGACCGGAGGGCGTTCGGAGGA
>NW_008592965.1:0-22974 GCF_000691845.1 Merops nubicus | reverse complement strand
ATATATAATATAAATAATATAAACAAATAAACAAATAAAGTTTTGCACAGGAAAAAATCCAATTAGAAAACAGAAATTTTATCTGGGTAAACCAAATGAAGACTGACAAATATGACATATAATCTCATGAAAAGTTACATAGAGGCTACCATATGTGTTTCCAGAAATTTTATTAACTAAATTCTTCTGCCTGCTCTCAACTTACCTAGCATTTGTCCCACAAATTGGCAAGAAAATGAGTTCAAAATAAAGCAGTTAAACAAAGTATTTATTATAAATCTGTTAATCTGCTTAGGTATGGCACACAAAAAAAATGATTAAGATCTTGTTTAACCATAACCTGTGTTTCAGATGGAACACAAATTTGTAGAAAGCAAGTTGCCTCTTGCTTTATGTGATGCATGGACCAGTGTCCTGTGTAGCATAGCATCCGAATGTTTACCAAAATGGAAAGGCTGGACTTCTGAAACATCATCTCCCAATTCTGTTTCTATTCGAACAACTTGCAAATATGTCAGAATTTCATTTTTCTTGTCTGGACACATGATATGTCTTGAGTAATCCAAAAATCTTTGGCATTTTATCTAACTGTGTGTGGCCTTGAAGCTTCTGGTGTGGCACTCAAGCAGACAATAAGAGCAAATTCATTGTCTGAATCACAAAGGTTTTGATACAGGTTTGTAAAATGACAGGCGCTTTTGGTCCTGATTCAAAAAGTTATCAGGTGTTTCATTAAGATTAATAATTTGTTTTCCTTCGTCACAAAACCCCACACAAATATTTGGCAGTGCTGAGCCCTTCCTTCAGAATTCCATGCAGAAGTGATTTGTAATGAAGTTTATGAAAAATGACATTCCTGTAGATAGATGGAGATTCATTTCTTTCCATACGCTCCACTTTTTTTTCTTCAGTCTGTACAATTTCCAGCTGCCTCAGGGGTTGAATGATAAAGTAGGTGATCCTTCTCAGTTATTTTCAATGTGTGTATATGACACATTGTTTATGATGCTTTCACAGTATTTAGAAGGTCATAAACTATCAAAAGCCACAGTGAAACTTTGCTGCAGTAATAACTCATGACAGAACAAAGATTTTAGAGGATACTCACTTTTTGTAAAAAAGTTTGGCACTGACTTTATTTTAAATTTTTATCCCTTTGACAAAGGCTTATAGCAAGAATTCCTTGAGTTTTATGAAGGAAGAAATAGTCTTTAATCAGGCTTGGTTTTAACAGATGGTCATAGCCATTTCAAATTAAAGAATTAAAAAAAATAAATTATGGTATTGATGTTAAGAAGAATTATAAAAGGTACCTTTTTATATTTAACAAATTTGATGTAATTCAGCATTGGAGTCTGCCTTGGCTAAAGAGCCTTTACATGTCCCATATTTTGGGCCAGAATGTAAGGAGATTGTCTCAGTTTTCATAGAAAAACATATGGAAAGGAAAGTTTGGGTTTTAATTAATTACAATCCAGTGAAATCTGACACATTTTGCTAATAAGATGGAATCTGAACATGGAAATCTTTGGTGCCTTTTGTAAGAATTAGAGGCCAAACTGAGCTTTTACCTTTTTTAACTTGATGAGAAGGCTCATGTGCAGTTTTAGTGTGGATTGATTAATATAGAATCATTTTCACTTTATATCCATATATGATCATACAAGCTGATTATTGTTGATAAAAACAAGATGTTTGGTGAAAATATGATCAAATGCACTAAAGAAAGTTGAGGTTCATGATCTACATTCTTTAAGTTAGCCAAATTATTTTTTTTTATTTTAGTATGAAAAATTAGTTGCTCCTTTAGTCGTGATAGGCTTGCATATCAAATATAGTATAAAACTTCTGGTAATTTTTTAGTTGAAAGACTATTCACAGATTGTAGCTTTATATTTTGCTTCTTTAAAAAAAAAATTAAATCAGTGAAACCCAAGTGGAAGTGAAACTAACTATGCTAACACCTGATTTTGTTTACAAGTCATCTAAGCTAGGAAGCATAATCATCAGAGTTCTTTCGAAGAATTTGTAGGAAATGGTTCCTCTGTCTCGAAATTATAGTGTTCTCTTATTCAATGCCAAACATAAGTTCCCTCTCACCCCAACACAAAAACACTCTGGGCAACAGCTGCTGTTAGCTATTTTTGAGTAAAGATTTGCCTGTGTGAACAAAGCAGGAAAGAGCAGAAAAAATTGAGACAAGGTGGCAAACAACCAGAAGCTGCAGCCTGAAAAAGCACTGGGAGCATGGCCCTGACAAGGACTCTAATAACACACATTTGAAGCTGAGGGCAGATGGAACTGTAACCAAAAGGACTATCCTTCATATTTCGATAATCCTATATCTGAAGAAGCAAGACTTGGTACATTTTCTGTAAATGAAAAGGATGATCTAAACTCACCATCACTTTCTCTTTCCATCTGGAATAACATTCATGTCTCTAACACTATCTAGCTAGACAATTCCAGAGAGATAACACTAGTGATAAAAACAGTGGGGAAGGAGAAAATAACAATCAAATTCTGAGACATGGTTCAGCTCTTTGGGCTGGGATGTTTTTGAAAATGAAGTATTTTCAAAGAAACCACTGGTTTAAGTCAGTTTTTCAAACCCCAGCTAGTTAGAAGAGCAAATCAACACTCAACAGCACATTTCATCTGTGTCCTCAGCTGTTTCTTGAGGACCGTCATAATTGGAAAACTAGCAACTGTATATTCCATTGCTAATATTCTGTTATATCTAATGTTTTGTAGGTCAGACCTATTTGTAACAGACATAGAAATTACTTGCTTTTCCTGGAACACAGTGTTTTTTCATAGTACATAGTCTATGCTTAAACTTCTTTACTTTTAAAACATAATAATTAACTTTCCTACGTAGTGGTGTAGACATATGACAATCAGAAACAATGTCAGTTCTTGTGATCAACTCTCTTCCTCCAATGCCTACTTAATTTTTTTTTTGCTAGATGAGAGAACCATTTACATGACAGCTATATGATTTAACCTAAAAAGGGAGTAGTGTTCATATCAGTTAACCAGACTCTAGAGACTCTTTTCTGGCTCATTACCTGAGGAGCAGAATGGATTTTTCTTTTTGATTTTGATGTCTAAAGGGACTTCCATCCACTTTCTCTGCATGAAAGGAAGAAACATCTATTGTATGTAAAAGGAATAAAAGTGATTATGTAAAAGGAATAAAAGTGATTAATGCAATCTCTAGAATATAGCTTCTGAATAATAAGTCAGTCAATTGAGAAAGAGATCTAAAAGAATATCAGTACAATAAAATACTGGGTAAACAGTATTATATACAGAAGTTTGACCACCTTTCTCAAGACCTGAATGAAACAGTTGGAAGACTAGATGGAAGGAATCCATGTACAGAGATCAAGAGACAGATACATTGCTTCTGACTTATTACTCTATTATCTTTTATTCCTTTGGATATTTTACTAATGATTTTATCTTTTTGACAATCAAGCAGCTATTCTTTTGTTGCTTCAGGTGTAATTTTAACAAGGTTATCAGTAGATTATAATCACTTCTACTGGCTGCAGAGAAAGACTAGTGATAGCCAAACTGTAACAACTGAAAATATAATTCTCTCGGGTAATATGGTAGTGGTTTGTGATCTGGTGTTCAAGGTCCTATATTCAGCCTCAGCTGACAAATCCTAGATTTTCTAAACTGAAGTCTGAACAATTTCATGATATGACTTCCTTTCCTTTCTTCTACTTTTTATTTTTTGCACTATTTTTGCTGAAGTGTTATTGATTTTTTTTCATCAAAGGTCATATTTCACAGCTCCTATTACAATTGGAATATTAGTCTGATTGATATTGCTGTTTTCCTAATATATTAATCTCTATTTTCTTGGAAACCTGAAGTAGAGACAGGTACTAGGAAATGTACAGAGTCACTCATTCTCAGGGTATAGTCTTCTGAGACAAATAACGATGATTTGATTTAGAGTGATTTGATTTGAAGTGAAGCTCTAGAACATGTCTGTGTTTCTCTACTATTATCTTGAAAATTAATAGGCAGGAGAAAACTCCTACCTAAAAGTATACTCACAACCATCCCACCTTCTAACAAATTCACTGAAACACAATGTTTAAGTTCCTTCTGTGGGTTCTGCTTGCAGCATTAATTTCCATATAAACTAATTGACCCATTAAAAAGTACTGTTCACCACAAGATGGTGTGGAATAATCCTGTGGCTTTGATTGCATAAAATAACACTTGTCTTGATTCCTGCAGAATAGCTTCTTTCCCTTAACAGGGAAAACCTCAAGCTGAAAAAAGGAGTAACTGACATACCAGCAAGAGCCATAATAAGTTTAGGCTAATGTCAGTGACAGTGGCCTTGAGAAATAGTCACATTTGCAGGATTAATGTCTTCATAACTTTCAACCTGTAAAATATAACAGCAACACGAAACATTCTCTTGAAGTTCTTCCAATTATTGGTATGTCAGTTGTGCCTTTTCATTGTTTAAAGTGAAGCTCATAAGCACTTGTATTCTTCATAATAAGAATGAAGATCTTTTATTACCAGATAAAATGGTCACATGCTTTTATTAGCTAACACCATCTTGGACTATTAAAGGGATACTTTTTACATTTTCATTTTTCAGAATGCTTTTTGATGGATTTTTGCAACATGCTCCATATTTTTCTGTGTTCTCTGGCAGAATATACATAATGAGACATGAGGGGTGAAAGAAATAAGAATGAACTCATTAGCTTGAAGAATTTGTGATTTTATTTCTGTCTTATTGTACTTACATTAAATATTCATTTGGTCAATATTAAAAAATATAGAAACAAACGTAATTGTGTAAAAATACTAAAACTATTATTATCATTCAAGAAAGGAAGGTGGCATATATGCTTTAGTATTGACCAAAATACATAGAAAATGTTTAATTCTATTTATTCATTTCTGCGCTAAAGCTGAAATAATGTGTCCATACTGCAAAGAAAATGACATCCTGAACAATATAGTCACACGTACAAATCATCAAATATTCAAACATCTTAGAGAATGGATGATGACTAGTTTCCAAACCTTTTCACACAATGAATATGCAAAAGAACTCACAGAGCAAGTATCAGTGAATTTTCCATTTCTTTTCTGGTAGCAAAATATTAGTAAGCAAAATATTCTGGGTGGTTATTACATATAAGTGAATGTAAAAGTAATTTTAAAAAAAGAAATGTAACTTTTATGCATCTCTCAATTTTTCTTTTTCAGATAAACATCTGAAATTGGCATAGAAGTATCTGTGAATACAAATTACACTAGATAAAAGCATAAATAAATAGTGCATTTTGCAGTTACATAAATACAGGTGTGAGTGTAACCTGAACCTCCCTTACAGAAAAGCTGATTCTTTGACTCATAGAGCTTAAAACTTTATTTGGAAAAGAAAATATAAAAGAGCAGAAGGACACTTGTATTTTTTTTTTTTTTTAATCTCTAAAAAAACCATGCCTGTTAAACAAATCTACCATCCAAGAATACTTACAAATTAATAATTACTTTGCAGTCAAAATTCTCTGGGCTTTAGTCTCATCAATAAACAGTGTAGCTGTAATGTGAGCCAGTCAGATAGTAAAACAAACTCAACTGTATTCTTAGGCATTTATTCCTAACATTGAATATGCATATCCCCAAATTCCTACTGTTGGAACAACAACCAGTTTAGAACAGGTCAAGTAGGTTCAGGGACAGTGGGAAGAAGAAGCTGTTTTGCTGCATTCTCCTCATGAAACTGTTTTACTTTTTCTGTCTCCTTCAGAGAAATACAGATACATAAATTAGCAGAGTTTATCTTCCAAAATGCTTATCTTGCAGGGGAAGAAAGTGACAAAATGTATGACATGCACATATAAACAAATAAATGCACACCACATACCTCCCCCAGATGTTTGAGAAAGAAGTCATGGTCCTTTAGCTTGACCTGATCTTGCCTTATATCAGTATCACACAGCTGTACTTAGTTGAAGTATAAGGAACTAATTTACTTCCCACCCAGAGAGCATTTGTAAAACGTGTGATGTGAGAAATTAAAACATTGGCCAAATAAAAAAAAAATAAATAATTAATATCTAATACACTTCCACAATGACTTCTTACTGAGTTATGACACTACAGCTTCCACAGACATTCCACATTTTTTTTCAGAAAGCATGGCAAAACCTGTAATGCTTTGAAATTATGAAGATCTCACACAGCTCGTTATCAAGTGGATAGGCTAACACAGAATAGAAAAGAAAGGGAAAAGATCAGAAAAGAACACATTGTAATTTATTTTTGTAGGGCACCTCTCATATTCTAAGTACCCTGAAGTGTTTTACAAAGTAATGAGTTAACTACTTGTAGCAAAGCAACCATTATGAACGAAGTTATTATGTGCCAGTGTTTCCAACGGGTCTGAGCAAGCCTCTTGAATTTCAAGCCTAGTTGTTAGGCTATATTGTTTGTACTCAGGAGTAATGGTGTTGAATTGCACGTGCAAATAACTAAAAAAAATAACCAAACGAAACCAACCACAAAGAAACACCAAACATGCATTACTTTTAAGAATTGTTTTTAAAATGTTGACCTTACAAATTTGTGAAACTGCAAGCTTATCCGTGGAACTCAACAGTTTGATTAGATTGGTCTTTGGCATTTTTTTGATTGGTTTGTTTGTTTTAGAAAAACTGGAGAAAAACTGAACTTAATAAAGCTAATTTTGGAAAAGTTTGGAGGAAAACAAAAAAAATAATTAAATGCCATCAGGAGGGCTTCTGTGAGGTGGAAGGAATGTATCAACCAGACGAAGCATCAAGTCTTAAAAATCAATTTTAAATTATTAAAGGCTTAGGAAGAACTGAAAGAGGGGAATAAGCTGCAATACTTCATCACCTGTTTGCATTTCAGTTATGCTCACAGGAGGATGTACAAGACAGGCTGGAAGAGCCTATATTCAGTCACAAAAGGGATGCTAAAGTTCTCAATCCAGTTTTGATTGATAAGCTTATCTACATTAAGTCTATATGGTAGACAAGTGTATCAATTTCTCTAATTTGTCAGGGTAGGAAACTAGAAGTGGTTCAAGCTTTCACAAAACTTTTGAAAAAAAAGTATGTTCTTTTCCCATGCATCAGTCATGAATTTGGATTTTCTCAATACCGTTCCCATACACATTACACCCCTCTCTGCCCCCCTCCAAACAAACAAATGAAAAGCTCAAAAGAGATTATAAAAGAAGAGGCTGTTACAGTTGTTCAAACTTCAAACTTTCTGTAGTCTTAGAGAAAAAAGTAATTTCAGTACTACATATGGAAAAGGTTTCTGAGCAGGGAATTAAGAAAAGCTTGATTTTTGAGTGCCATTTAAATGCTGTGACATTGAAAGATTAGGAAGACCCATCAAAAGATTGTTTTTAAAATTAGAGAAGCATGAAAGTACAATATCCGGAGTTTTACAGATCTGAAAATAATCAAAATACCTTGCCTAGTGGCATTTCTTTGTATCTATGCACCGTATGTTTTGGTTATTCAACCAGAAAAACTCATCAAAGAGATAAGACAATACAACAACCAACGACCATGTAAGTTCTACTTTAGCATTTAATGCATTAGCTTTTGACACGACTACTTAAGAAATGTTTGTGGAGGTCTGCATATAATATGCTTTAGATACTGGATCCTCACAGTATAAAACCAAATGATTACAATATGTGGCCAAGCATCTATAATTAAAGATGAAATATTAATATTAAACTGTAACAGTTCATTACTCTGCTATTAACCTGAACTGCACTAATAACCTGGCATATTTTTTCTAGACTTTTAAAGCCATTTTTAATTGATCTGCAGGTAACCTCTATATGTGACACATTTTTAAAAGCTAATTTGACAAATTGCTCCATTTCTGTTCCAAACTACATGTCTGTTCTTTACATTAGGTGCCTGCCCACAAGAAAGAATCGTATGCATAGTCTAAATCAGGAATTCCCCTGTGCTAGATTTCAGTTAGTGGCAGCAGCTTCTCATCTGAATACAGTCTTATAAAGATACACTAAAATGATTTGCAAATTTTTGTACTACTCTGAAGTAGATTACATAGCAAAATCCTGGAACCTCTGGTATAGCTGAGCTTTTTGTTTTATAGCTTTTTAAAATACATATTAATCTTATCTCAAGAATTATTTTTAAAAATTAATGTTTTCTGTAGGATTTATGTACTTGAAACAGTAGGTTTTGTGAAAGATTTAACATATAACTCAAAGTATCACAGGAAAATGTTTAATGAAGTTGCTCATCCTTAGACTATTATCTTAAGTTTTATAACACTAAGAAGCTTAGTTAAGCATTTTGTATTCTTGTGAGATGCTGTTACTGCTGTGTACACTTCTACCTTTATTAAGTATCAGTACTGACATTTCACTTTTAGTGAAATGAAGCTATCCTGAATTAAATTACTCGGCAGTTCTCTAGGAGTTCTGCATGTGAAAAGGGAAATTGCAGAGGCCACAATAAATTTAAGGTGGTTGAGCAGAAAAAGGTAAAAGAATATGGGGAAATATAGAAATGGGAGCACTATAAGGAGGAGAAAAGAATATGCATTTGAAGGAAGACAATTTATTTTATCACTGCTTCTTTCACAATTGCTTCATTATTTTAGTTTTCTTCTCCAGTGGTAAATGTTATCTCAGAAGTGCCACAAAATTTTGTAACTAGAGATTTAAGTATGAAGATGACAAAGATGCAAATTCATATGAATGCCAGGACAGTATGAACAAGAGGCTGCAAGCTTTCTACCTCCTCAGAAACTTAGCAAGAAGCCAAAAAGTGATGTGTTCATATATTCTCACTTAAAGCATTCACTAGAATATCCATTTATGCTTAACTGCCCAATGGTTTAGAACAATATAAAATAATATTTTACAATGAGTGTTTTGGACTTTCTCCAGAAAGCACAGCATTAAGAATGCATTGACACTTGTTGAGGTACAGCATAGAGGTATGACCCTTAAATAATATAAAATTATAGTGCAGCACTAGTCTCTGATATCATCCCTTACATTAGAAAAATGACTCATGTCACAAAGCTGTGTTAGGGGAAATGCTATATTATTCTGATGAGGAACTGAAGAAAAAACTCTGCTTATCAGAACAAATAAAGATGAAAATTGGGAAGTCTTCCTCTTCATCACCCCCTTCCTCTCTGAGAGCAAAGATAGGCCAGATGAAGTCTTTCCATGTGGTGTTCTAGCTGGCCGTGCCCAACTTCTACCTTCAGTCTCATGCAGCCAGGCAGAAAAAAAGCTGGGAGGACTGAACTGTAGAGGGGAAGGAACATGAACTGTGGACCTAGGATTCAGTTTCTATCTGGCTCTGGCTGCAGTTAGTGAGGCAGCACTAGCAGCTTTGCTGACACCTCCAGAGAAACAGTTTTTCTTCCAAGTCAGCTGGGAAGAACAAGATGGAAACAAATAGCTCAGTGATACAGATGAGTGATCTACTGAAATGATTCAGTTGCTATTACTGTGATGGTGTGGGACTGTTCCTCAAGTAAAATTTACGCTATGCTAAAAGTACAAACTGCTTAAAAATCCTGGGTGGTCACACTTCACTTCTTTCAATTTTAATCCTTCAAGCAGCATCAATTTTGAGACATTTTATAATGCAGGTCTTATAAAGTCTCTGGGAAGATGGCAAAGATATTTCTGATTTTATTTTTTTTCCCCCCAAAAAAATGGCAAGCACCAATGAACAAGAGAAGGTGAACAATTCTGCATCAGTTACAGAGCAGCTATCAGCTAACTTCCAGATTTAAGACTTGATTTTGCTGCTATTGAAGTATGTAATAAAGTGCAAGATGCTGCAAGTGAAGGTTGGAGCAATGAGAACATACTTTTACAGTATAGGTCTTAGTAGTTTCTTTGTAGAAGACCCCTGCTGAAATCAATCCCCTTTGTCTGAACCAGCCTCTAGATTTTCATAGGAATTATATGCTGGTTGCAGAATTCTATAGGACAAATAAAAAATAATAGAATAATAAAAAATATTTTATTATTTTTCATTATTTTATTTTTATTTTATTTTTCTTATTTTTCTGGTTAAGCAGCAAAGTATTACATAACCTTTCTCATTCTATTTAATTGCCACTATTGTTCAGAAAGACACATGGATATATAAATATTTTGGTGTTTTACAAGGAAACAAAGGCATTTTTATTACTATAAAAGTAATGTTTCACATTCTTTCTATTTTAACTGTTTTGAATCTCCAACTGCTGAACGATTTTATATTTGCAGCTACAGCGTGGGTAACAACAAAAACAGTACAAAAAGGCTGAATACACCTAACAAGTGGACAATATAATAGTCCCAACAACTGAAATATAGTAGCTTTCACACCAGCAATATTCCTGAAACCTGATGCTAAGCTATTCGAAGACCTCAGTGAAGCAACTGCTTCATTATACTGACTAGCAGGACTCTGATTATCAAATAAATCACAGAAGAAAGAATAGATTTGGAGATTTCTTTGTCAGTTCAGAGATGAACATACAAAAGCATTTAATAATGTCAGATATCTTTTCAATTAGGAAGTAAAGATCACAATTCAATGCATTTCCTGAAGAATAATAAATGATGGAAAAAATTACTGATCACAGGTGAGTAAAGGCCTGTTAATATCAACTGGTCATTAATTCCTTAAGAAGTGCAGAAAGATAAGATGCTTTGACTTCTACAATATCAATACGGTGATTAAGAAGAATCCGAGATATTCTCTCTCATTCTTTCCTGCCATAATTTCTGCTATATGTGTACGAGAGATGCACTTTCACTTGACTGGGCATAACTATGCCCTATACTATTAGTCAGACAGAACGGTGGTTGACTTTTCTTTCAGGACGTTTTTCCAGGAATAACGTTCATGCTTTATTTTCATATTCCCATTGCCTAAGTGAAGAAATCCATCTCATACATTTATGACAATATATAGAAATTATTTGACATTGATAAATTACGTTCTATTGTTATTATGGTTTAGGATAGTCCTGGTAACCATGTACATTGTTTGAGCTAGGGCAACTATTTAATATATTTCTTTACAGGTAAAAAGGAATACCATATCCTTCTTGTATCAGCTAAAAATTACCCAAAGCTGAACTTGTTTTTAACACAAATGGCATAGGAAAGTCTTTCAGCTTTAATAAGTGGAAGATCAAATTATAGAATTATTTCTACAGAACTAGAAAATTAACAAGCTGATGACATTTGTTTTTTACAGAACTTGATCACACTAAATTGATAAATTGTTTCTTCTAGGATAATTAAATAGGATTTTAAGGAAAGGATGCCATTATGCACTGTTTTATATGTGTAGTCCAAGACTTTTGCTTTATTATATGTTTGCGATGAAGAAAATAAATCCTTTAGTGAAATTGGTTCATTCTTAAAAGCAATCAGTTATAGTATGTGACAGAATAAGACACAATGAAGAAGAAATTAAATGAAAGAAGAAATTCCATATTATAAAGTGGTGCCCTATGGCTGGCAAAGCAGAAATACAAAAAGTGAGAAGAAAAAAAAAAAAAAAGGACATGATTAAAATGGGCCAATATTCTTAGTGACTTTAGTAAGCCCCAATAGAACTATATCTACTTCTATGAAAGAGCCTAATGAAATTCAAGAGAAAATATTATACTGTACTGAAAATGAAATAACCAAGAATTCATGAAGAATTCATTAAAATGAAACATGAAATGAAGTATAATTCTGTTCTGTGTCAGAAGCAGAGAAGTATGTATTCTATTCCATACACTGTACCTAGTAGTGGGACCTTTAGCATGTATTTGAAAGCAATTTGTAAGACTAAAATCCATACCCGACAGAGAGCAAGTCTGCAAAATGTATCATCAGTGAAAACAGAAATAAAATATACTGAGTTTGTTTTCTGACTCATGCTCATTTTCTGCTTCAGATATGGATAACTGTCCTAAAATAAATTAGCCAGGGTTTTTATCCCCTTTCTAGTTCTCAACATAAATAATGCAGAACACAGGAGAAATGTAAGGCACCCGCATGTTAAAATTCTTTGTTGAAAAATGGAACAAATACAGTGAATTACTGATTTCCCCATATAGTCATGCAAAAAGTAAATTGAGAAGAGAGTTGAAAAATACAAAGTATTGTACACCTCTCTGTTGATATAAGTGAACATTTAAGTGGAACATTCTTATTCTGAAACTAGGCAATAACAGAATTCTAGTACTCAAATTGCTCCTGAGAGAGTGGACATATATGTTACCCCTTATTGCAATCTAGAATAAAAGTGACAGTCTGCTCTTGTGTAACTTGAATTCTTCTGATATAGTGATACATGTTCTTTCTTCTTGTCACAACAAAAGATTTGGAAGAAATTTAAAAAAAAAAAAAAATCATATGTTTGTATCTTTACATATATTCCTGTACTGTTCTCCACAATCCAAAAGAGAGTCAAAGCAAAGTAAAAATTCTGTCAATTTAGGATGAGAGTCTATCTTTAAAATTTTAATATTGCTGTTTCCTTATTCTGTATCTTTTCCTTATCTGGCAGCACCCAGATCATGTTAACAGGATAAAACCACAAAGTTTATTTTACAAAAACTTCTATCTTTGTAAGTGAAAAGTAAATGAAGTGTTTTTATTTAGAAATTTTCTGATCTTTTAATTAGAAATTTTCTGATAAGGAGTTATAAAATAGAATTCATATGATGAAATAGCTGAATGTTATGTCTGAATTTATAGATTATCCATTTCATACAGTGGTAGATTTTAGTTATTTGAATTGAATATATCGCATACTGAGGGTTGCCTTTTCTATCTCTAAGACACAGTCTTAAGGTGACAGATAAACTGGTCAGAAACTCTTCAATGGACTGGTTCTTTCTGACAGAAAATACTGTTTGCTCTATTTTTTTTTTTTTTGGTGAAAGTATGTCTATTTTGTTAAAATTCTTATAGAAAATTATTTACTATTTAGTATTGTCTACTCCAGTAATGCTTTCTTTCAGACTTATCTTCTTGGCAGGTGGGATGTTGAGAATCTCCAAGCTGATTACATCTCACTGTAATACATTTGAGGTGGATACACTTCAGAAGAGGTGGACAAAGTGATTATGCAGCCATGCAACCACATCTTGCAATTTAGTGATCTTGCACTCTCCTCCCATTCTCCTCTTCAAACACTGTACACACAGCCTGGATGAACTTCCCAAGACAGACCATAAGACTTCAAGTTTCTTTTGTTAAGGCTTTGATATTTTATCAAGTTCCCAGGGTATGTTTTTCTTACTAGACTGCTAGGTGATTCATTCCTGGAAAAAACAGGGCAGCCAGCATGTCACCAGGTCCCAGCATGCTGGGCTCCGAGCAACAAAAGAATCCCTAGAAAAGCTCTAGACAAGATACTACTTTGAAAAACTTATATTTAATCTTTTATTTATCTTGGACCACTCAAAAGCAAGCAGTAAGTTTCTTACCAAACAGGTGTTTAAATTTCCTGTCAGGCCAGCTTCTATCATGTTGTTTGTGCATTATTGTGACAAACGTCTGTTTACTAATGATACTTTGTCTTACAATAAATATGATGATCTAAACAGAAATAGTCCATAATTTTATTTATACACATTAATATACCTGTACAGATATATATGCATCCTAATTAGAGTAATCAGAAATGGCCATAAAACTTGGCAGAAGTGCATTAAATTTAACATAATATTCCAAAGGTCTTCATCAGTCAATGACCAGATCCTTTCTCTTAATGATTAGCTGATTTTATTCTTACAAAATATCATGGGAAGAAGAAACACTAATCTTTTATAATACGGGAGACTGTGGCAAATGGCTAACTAACGGAATACCTGTTCACCCTCTGTGGAACTGAGGCAGCAATTTGGTGCCTAATTCAAAAAGCATAAGAGTAAAGATGCTTTTAGACGAGCAAGCTGCTATATATCATGTGAGTCACGATAACTTTCTAGAAGAAAATTGTAAGCCATCTGTAAGGTCAAAGAAATACAATTCAGTTTAACCTATAAAGAAAGGACATTACACTGTTGTGCTTTATGCCCAGCTGGCAACCATGAAGCACCCATCCACTTGCTCACTCCCTCCCAGTGGGATGAGGGAGAGAATAAGAAGAGTAGAAGTGAGAAAACTCATGGGTTGAGATAAAAACAGTTTAACAGGTAAAGCAAAAGCCACATGCACAAGCAAAGCAAACCAAGCAATCAATTTATCACTTCCCATTGGCAGGCAGGAGTTCTGCCATCTCCAGGAAAGCAGGGCTCCATCATACATAACAGTTACTTGGGAACACAAAGTGTTCCTCAATCCTACTGTCCCTCCCCTTTCTTCTTTACTCAGCTTTTTATGCTTAGTATGATGTCATATGGTATAGAATATCCCTTTGGTCAGTTAAGGTCAGCTGTCACAACTCTGTCCCCTCTCAACTTGTTCACACCCAGACTACTAGCTGGTGAGATAAGAGGAGCAGAAAAGGCCTTGACTCTGTGTAAGCACTGCTCCGCAATAATTAAAACATTCTTGTATTCAACATTGTTTCCAGCACAAATCCAAAACATGGCCCCACAATAGTTACCATGAAGAAAATTAACTCTATCCCAGCCAGCACCAGCACATACACTAATTTTGTATTACTGAGCACACGCCATGAGCTCACATCTGAACATTTATAACAACAGTTATGCAGAGAATTATTTCAGTGGAGGACTTTTTAACTCGGTGGTTACCAAAGGAATTTGTTCTATCGGCGTCTTTTTTGTATGTTTGGAATTCTTACCTTTTTGTCTGAGCTGAAGTATCTTGTTCTCTAAAACAGTTTAGGATTCACACATTAAGCAACTTTATGCCTGCCTCCTCTCAGGCTCCAGCTCTAGCAGGTGTACTCAAATATGCCCACAAACACACAGTGAGAGTGACCGAGCTATCCCCAAGGGAGAGAAACATGATCACTTGCATTCAAAAACACACTACTAGAGCCTCATCTTTTATGACAATGGGTGAAGAATTCCTCAGGACACGGGGTGTATTTCAGTCTGATGAGCTCAGAGTGGTATTTTTCAGAGTATCTCCCACTCATACTGATCCATGACTTTATGGGTACATTGCAGCCTCATTGTTGCAAGTAGTACCTGGAAATGATAAAGATATTCCAAATTTTCCAAACAGATGATTTAAGGCCATCACTCTAGTCAATCTTAAATAATGAAAAGTATCTACCTGCCCTCTATAGATTAGCCACATTTTATTTCTACTCTGGCACTCACGAGTTTCAAAAAGTATTTTTTTTTAGATAATACATTATATTCTTTCTTTCTCTTCAAGGAACTCTTCTATGATCTTGATTACGGGGGGAGTTAATGAATGAACTTAATGCTTCTCAGTTTAGTACTCTGACTAGATGTGATGGATTGCTTGCAAAACAGACAAGAAAAATCATGTGTTTTACTTTACCAAGGAGGAAGATAAGGAAGGCTGAATGAAAAAAAAAACCTCATTCCTCAGTGATAGCTAGCTTTTTTAAAAGCTAAAGGAAAACAGTTATAATTTGAAATGTAATTTCAATGACTTTTCTATCACTTCAGTAAAACGCAGTTTGCTTTTTCTTTCTTTCTATGCAGTTTTGAAACTCAATTCCTTTAAAATGTTTGTTTTTTCCCTCCACAAAACCAGTTTTTGTTCTAGAGGTTCTTTTCAGAGAGAGCAGTAAAAGACATTAACATGCATATCTTACTGTCAGCAAGTGTTTATCATGATAGATAGATAAACCTATTTAATATGAAAGGGTTTTTTTAGGATAAATGTTAGCCTTTTTGTCCAAAAGTTTTTCTTCTAAGCTGTTGTTAGATCTGATGTGTAACCACTATAATCAATATGAAATTCATTAACAGTAGCGGAAAAGTCAGATATAATTTCCTACCTGATATAGTTTTGATATATTTAATTAATCCTCCTCCTTTTCTCTTGAAAGTATCAACTTATTTTTATTTCTTGAAGCTGGACAGTACTTCTTTTTGGGTCACTTCTTGGTGACATTTTGGATTTAAGCAGGCATCAACTTCAGATGAAGCTGATAACTTCCTCCCCTAAACTAACATTTTAGAGGCATTATTTAAAGAACATATCTTCCAAAACTGGGTTTAAGCTCAGGTGTCTGAACGTCTTTAAATTAAAATAGAAAGCGTGAAAAAGGAATTATGTTTGTGCTATACCTCCATGAAATATGTAGAGTAGTACATCTAACACAAATTAGACACTTTTTTTTTGCTCTCTTTATAGAAGTGCAGTTTTCCTATTGATTTCTCAGAAGTATTTCCTAATTTTGCTGATATTACGTTTATGTAAGTCTATCCAAGCATTTGAATGCTTCCAGGAGTCAAGACCAGAAAAGTGGATATTATATAAATGAGTGGCATCAAATTAAGTTAGTAGAAATATTCAAAGTACTTTTTAAAGTCTGTGTGACGTCATTCATTTGCTAAGAAAAAGGAAAGAGAGTCAATGAAAATGAAAGAAAGTACATGATTTCTTTCTTGAATTTCACATTAGCAGTGAAGAAATAACCACTTTATTTCAGGGGTTCTGGCTCATGTGGCCTTTGGTTCTTTAATGTCAGGAGATCCCAATGACTCACTCTTCTGCTGACTGCGTGCCCAACATAGAATGATATTATCATTAATGGGCAGACCAGCAACCAAAGTCCTCCCTCCGCTACCACATCACACACCAGAGATCCAAAGTGCCAGACAACCAGAGGGAGGAAAAAAAAAAAATCAATGCACTCACCTACTGTAAAGGAGGTGAAGAAGGGAGCAAGCTGTCCAAGGAACCATGCCACGGGAGATAGAAGCAGCCACATAAGGAGTCCAATTATATAGAATTTTCCCAGAGAGAGACTCATGATCTTACTCCCCTGTCCTGGGAACTCCACCTGCTGTGAAAACTCAGAGAGCACTTTCCATAACCAGAACCCCCCCCCACAGTATGTGCACTGTGCATAAAAGCCTCCCAACCCCACTGCAAGCAGTCAGCTCTTATAGAGGTGGTTTCTTGCCCTGCCTCCAAGTCAATGTGGAAGGCAGGGGCACCTGGTGGTGATCTCCTAATCAGTTCCCACCCAGGGCTGGCCAGACCCTGGGTGAAAAACAATCAGGAGGGTCTTTCTTGCCTGGTTATGGACATCATCCATATGCCAACCCTCATTCAGGGCTGGGGGTTTAAACCCCAGCACTTCACTCACTAGGATTGCCATGTTCATTAGGCACGCCATAGAGTGTAGTGAAAGTTTACCCAAGGTCTTACATAGACCTTTCTAGAACACTATCACAAAAATCATAATTAAATTCTAGAAGTTAACTGAATGAAAGCTAATGACAAAGTAAAATTAAATATTTTAACTTTAGTCTATTTCTAAGTTTTTTATACCTTTTTAAATCAGCATATGATTTCTGCTCTAATTCAATAAAACTAAATATCTTTTCTGGTTATCCAATTTGCTCAGTTCCATCGAAAAATAGAAAAGAAAAATGCTCACAGGAAGATTTAAATCTCAAAAAATACATCTCTTCAATCATTCTTCAACCTGTAATATTGTCATTAGTTTGTTTACTTATAATGTTAATTCATTCTTTACCAGCAGTTTTTTTAATAGAGCATTTGTCTTGTTCTTGGAAATTTTTGTTGATAACAAGATGAAAGCCTGAAACATCAAAGATATATAATTTTTCCCACACACATATGCTATATTGAACAACACTGATTTAAATGATATTGAACAATCCCTAGTCACTAACAGCCCCTAAGTATTAGCTGACTAATAGTATTTTAAGTAGTTATCAGAGAAAGATCTGGGGAACATTTTTCCGAATTTATCCTCACATAGCTATTTTATATAAAGCATTATTAGTTATGCATTGAAGAGCTTGGTGGCATTCACTAGCAACTCAATACTTAAGTTCGATTAAGTTAAACGTTAAGCAGTTTGCTTCTTGTTAATATAAATGGAGCAAATTACAGCTGTGAATATAAGGGCAGGTACACTAGAGACAGCTCCCAAATCCTTCAAAGTATTTGCTGCAGTGCACTTGAATGGCTGATTTTGCCTTTTTTTTTTTTCCTCTGTTAAATTAATAAGAGAAACATACAACAGCAAAGAACCTTAGTGCTCTGTATTAGAAGTGTACTTCCTAGAAGTACAGTCAATTTATGTCCTTCCATCATAGAATGGAAAAGCATTTAATGCTATCCAAAATCACTGTGTTTACACATACAAGTGGTCCATCAGGCTTGCCCTTTCTTCTGAAAAACTGAAAAATAAAGTTGTGTTTTGTCATCTTCTATCTCTTCAGCTTGCCCTTAGGCTATTTTCTTTACTCTTTAGTTCTTCTGCTTCCTTGGATTTTTGTCTTGCTCTCCAAAGGAGAGGTGCAGTTGTCTTATTCTACTTGCTGTTCACAGAAACAGCACATGGGAGTGAGAGGCCAATAGATATTTCACAATTTTGGATTGTATTAATTCCAGTCAGGAGTTTCCCAAAGAACATGACTGCTGAGTAAACAAAAGTATCATCTTGAAAGCAAACAGATTTGCAGAATGCAGTGTGAGGTTTTTTCCTACCAGTAAGAAATTATGAACCATGCTAAAAACTAACAGAAAGCCCCAATATGCTCAAAAAGCCCCTAATAGTTATCTGTCTTTAAGAAGTGTTCCCTCTTCTACATCAAAAACATTAAAGCTCTAGATTTTTGTGTTCTGGATGTTTTGTTTGCTGAGGCTGAGCAAATCTTTTATGTATTTGGTTTATGTCAAAAAATAGATTCACCTGGAAACTACATGTGGGGTATATTACGATCAGAATATGTAACAATTTAAACTATAAGTGAATTACAACCACCAAGGTCTGGACTAAGGAGGAGAAGGACTTGGTGACTACTATTTACCACAAAATATGCCCTAATAAACAGAAATTCTAGTATATCTACACACTTGAGCACCCTAGAACGGTTGTCAGTACAAACATATATTCAACATTCAAAGCTTTTCATAGCTGCTTTCAGAAAAAATATACAAGGACTACCTGCAGGGTGGTCCATTCCCTGCATGTTTGGAAAGACATGAAGTTTAATGGAGCTAGTAAGCATGTATGTAAGCAGTAAGGCTGAATTTAAGGTTTCAAATGCTATAAAAAACATAACAGCATGCGCATTCCTTTAGAAATTTAATACAGCAGAAACACTTAGAAAAACCTCTCTTCTCTACACAGATAAAAGCAAATAAATAATATGTGGCTGATTTGTCACATAACTTATGCAGTCACTGTGATAGCTAGTCACTTCAAACTTCCCTATAAGTAATTGGAAAGAGAAGACTTTTCAGTATACAATTTGCCCAACTTATTTTAGACTAGGTGAATAGCATACTAGTTACAGATTTTATTCTTTGTTCCTGCATAGGCAATGAATCACCTGCATGTCAACTCAGTCAGGTATTGTTCTCACAAAGCTGTCACAATTTTCTAGAGTTGTCTATTTCACATGTTCTTACAAGGACAGATATGGGGAATGCTGATTCTGTCATCAGCTTCATGGAAGTGTTGGTCTTTTGATGGGTTATAGCCAGTATCCTGTACACAGGCAGTAAGAAAAGGGTGAAATGCATTTAAATAGAAAATATACGCTCTGGTCATAGCTAGGCTCTTTTTTACCTTACAGGTTTCTTGTGTGTGTAATATGATAGAATTCACAAAACAGAGTTACAATGCCATATTTAAGTGAGAAGAAGCAGTTGCCAGGTTAGTCCTGGTATCAGATCCTCAGTCTGAAAATTTGACAGAGTTTTGAAATCATAAGGCACGAGACTTTTCATTGCTTTACTGTCCAGCTGGTGGTTTGGCTGTTGCAGGAGGAGGAGGTAAAGCTTATGTTAATTTGATAAATATATTGTATCCCAACAATTGCCTGGTGTATGATAAAGAAAAAGAAATAAGCCCTAAACCATGAATAAATACAGCAAAATAAAAAGGCATACTACAGGAAAATAAAAGAAATGCTGCACACACTGTAAAAAAAGAAAGCAAAAAACCAAAAACCACAAAACTGAGCAACTTGCTTTTTTTTACTCATTGACCAGTTTCTGGAATAAAAGTAGTGCAAAGAAATACTTGACCTGCTTCTTTGTGCTTTGCAGGAGCCAAGTCAATGTCTTCTTTTCCTATTAAAAAGCATAAGTAATAAGGTCAAAAAATATTAGTGTTCTTTCAGAGAAAAAAATGTTTTCAAAGTCTTTAGAAATTGCTGAATATTGCTAGAATGTAATTTTGGAAAATATCTTTCAAATATAGAACAAGAGTCTTAATTGTAGAACAAATAAAACTACTACAAAAATAAATACTTGTGTAAATGGATGAAGCTTTAAGGAGTATGTACTTTTATTCTATAGTGGTTGCCTATTAAATAATACTATGATAGAATAGCTCACCTAAAGCAGGTACATTAAGCGTTAATATCATAGCCTATGAACTTCTACAGCAAAAATCTCTTAACTGCTTTGTAAAACATGATGAAAGATGTTTTAATTTCTAAGAGCTGTTGCCTATGTTTACCCTGTATCTGAGGCTAAACAACAGCAGCTATGCTATCATCTGATGACCCATCCCCAGTCAGGAAGAGGGTCCAAAAAAGGAAAGGAGACTCATGGGTCTAAGTGAAAACATTTAACAAAACAGCAAAACTAATGTCAAAACTAACACAAATATAAAGTTTACAAAGTTGTACTCAGCCAAGTAAATGCACAGCAGTTGCAATGAGCACAAAAACAATCCTCAGAGATCAGAACAACAAGCAATTCCCCACAGAGAAACTGTGGAAGAAGCCTCTACTTTCAAGCCAGCTTCCCCCTTTATAGTGAGTGTGTTGTTTATGGTGGGGGATACACCTTTAGCTAACTTGGGTCAGCTGCCCTGGTTTTGCCCCTTCCAGCTGAAGCTCGTGGCTGGCTCCAAACTGCTAATGGCTTGCAGACCAGAACTGGCCTATGTTTCTAACCCAGTTATACCAGGACAGCTGTGAAAAGGCTTGAAATGAGGTGTTTCAGTGTGCATAGAAAACAAACCCTGCAATTTTTCTTAAAAGTTTTCTTCTGTTGAATTAAGGTTTTCCCAGAATTTTAATTATAATATCCATAATAAAACAGTCTTCATAGAATTATAGAGTAATTTTAGTTGGAAAAGACCTTTAAGATCATCAAGTCTTACTGTTAACCTAACATTGCCAAGTCCATCACTAAACCATGTTCATAAGCACCCAGTCTACGTGTTTTTTAAATACCTCCAGGGATAGTGACTCCACAACTTCCCTGAGCAGCCTGTTCCAATGTTTTACAACACTTTTGGTGAAGACTTTTTCCTGATGTCCCATCTAAACAAACCCTAGTGCAACCTGAGGCCATCTACTCTTGTCCTATCACTTCTTACTTAGGAAAACAGACAAACGCTCACCTCACTACAACCTCCTTTCAGGCAGTTGTAGAGAGCAATCATGTCTCCTCTGAGACTCATTTTCACCAGGCTAAACAACCCCAGTTCTTTCATCCACTCCTCATAAGACTTGTGCTCTAGACATGTAACCAGCTTCACTGGACACTGTGCACTTTGGACACACTCCAGGACCTCAGTGTCTGTCTTGTAGTGAGGGTCCCAAAACTGATCACAGTATTTGACTTGTGGCCTCACCAGTGCCAAGCACACAGGGACAATCAAGTCTCTTGTCCTGCTGGCCACTCATCATTGACACGAGCCATGATTCTGCTGACCCTTGTGGCTACCTGAGCACACTGCTGGTTCATATCCAGATGACTATCGACTGACACCCTGAAATGCCGGGTTTTGAACCCCAAGCCCCGAGTTAAGGTTGACATATGGGTGATTCCCACAGCCCTTCATAAAGAGGTGGTGAGTTTGCCTTATAGCTTCCCCCCAGGGTGCGGCCGGCCCTGCAGGGAGAGCCAGAAGGGAAATGAGCCCCAGGGGTCCCGCACTGAGTTGACAAAGGTCAGGTGTCTGCTTGGGGATAAAAGCTGGGACCACTTGCAGAGAGTCAGGAGTACCTGCTCTGTGGAGTGTGCTCCCCAGAGCTTCCTGGTTCTGGGAAGACCTCCTTACCAGCCTGTCCCTGTGGTACCAAGCTCTGACTTGTGTACAGTGAGGTTTCTAGCTCTATTTTAGAGCTTTTGGATTCCTGGGGCAAAGAATTGATCTCTGGGTGTCCCTTATGTGATAAGACCTCACCTCATGTGATCACACCTCAGTGTCCTTCTTGGAGTGAGGAACCCAAAACTGAACAGAGTATTTGAGGTGCCAAGTACAGGGGCATAGTCACTTCTCTAGTTCTGCTGGCCACACTATTCTTGATACAACCCAAGATGCTGGTGGCCTTCTTGGCCACCTGGGCACACTGCTGGCCCTGGGCCTGGTCATTGGCAGAACAAACCCCCATGTCCTTTTCCACTGGACAACTTTCCAAACATGTTTCTGCAAGCCTGTAGTGTTGCATGGGGTTAGTGTTGCATTGGGTTCTTGTGACTCAAGTGCAGGACCCTGCACTTGGCCTTGTTGAATCTCATATAGTCGGCCTTTTTAGCAAATTCTCACCTGGAAATTCTCTGGATCATCAGAGAAATTACTTCTTTCATGATGAACTCCTAACACACCCCAATAATGTCATTCAACATAATTTAAGCTTTTAATATGGACATCACATGACAAAACAATCGCAATTTTAGGTCTGTTCCTGCCATGTTGGACAGGACCCTACAACACTGAGATGCTGGTTTCTTTTTGCAAAGAATCACAAAATTAAAGTCAGAAGTCTCGATTAATGATTCAGCCATCTGCCACCTCA
>NW_008592964.1:3597-80061 GCF_000691845.1 Merops nubicus | reverse complement strand
TGGAGCGCGCTCCCGCTGGGTTGGGGCAGGCCGTGCCCTTTTGTTCCAAGCTGAGGAGCAGGGCGGCAATTAGGGAAGGTTGAACCGGGAGAGTCCAGTACTGCCGGATTTTTCTGTAGCCGCCGAATCGGTCGGGGATGATTGCTGCTGACATACGGTAAACAGATTTGGGGCGGCAGTAATCTTTGAGGAACTTGTGCCGGTTCTCCACCTGATCTGTAGGTGTTGGTGGCGCAGGTGCACGGTGCGGGGTGTGTACTCCGACTCCGTAGCACTGCCGCTGCGGTGAGTAACGCGGAGCGGCCCCGGGGCGAAGAGGTGGAGTTAAGAACGCTCAACAGGTTGGTTTCCCTTCGTGTAAAATTAAAGGCTTGCTTTGAAACTAGTTTGAATTTAAATTTCGAACTAATTTTTAGCTGTGACTCCGGCGGAGATGCTCTGACTTCGGCGTGACTGGTTCCCATCGTGTGGTAGCTGGTGTTGCCAGAGCTCGGCTTAGTGGTGTTTGCTCTCGAGTGAAACTATGTGGTTTCGGTGTGATGTCACTTACTGGTATGCACTTAATCAGAAGTGATATTATGCAGGCTGAAGCAAAATACACACCTTATTGTATTGGTGCTGAAAAAAACGTAGACTATTTGAAATACTGAGTTACTGGTAAACTTAGTAATTCTAAGATATTGTTAGCTGTGGTGATATTTGTCAACTTCAGAGTCTTACTTTTACTTTGAAGCTATGCTCAAGGCAGCTTAAGTTTCCAGAACACGATTTAAAAAACTTCAGTGCCAGGGTTGATCTCCTGAGTTGCACGGCCCTTTCTACGTATGTCTTTAGAGATCTTTTATTACGTTTTAAATTGTGTGTGCACACATTTCAACAATAAATGGGTCCAACTGGAGATGTGATTAATTTTGTGTAATACTTCTAACTGGTATCACCTAGCTACATAGACAGAGCTTACTTTTTTTTCTTTCTGTTCAAATGCATTTCCATTAACAGTAAACAGGACTTGAAAACAAATGTTGTCTTTGCTTCTTAAAAGAATAGGGCTGTGTTAGACTTCTATCACACAAGGAGTTGTGAGAAATTGCATTAGCTTAAGTATTGCAGATTTTTTCTTGTATAAAATCTGGGTGTAAGGTTCCAGTTTAAAGTGCTCTCTTAAAATGTGGATATTTTGTGAAGCTGTGGAAAAATATTGCCTTCTACATGTGCATGCACTGTCTTAAAAAACCGAACAAACAAAAAACAACCCCCCCAAAAAAAAAAAAACCGAAAACGAGCAAACAACCCCAATTTTTAAAAAAATACATATTATCTGTTTTCACTGTAGACTGGTATACAGAGTGGTGTAAAATGGAAAACTGTGTCTTAGCACAGCAGTTATTTGAAACTTCTTCCAAATCGTGGTCATATCAAATTGGCCCTTAGAGCATGTCTACAATATCAACGAAACTATTTACACTGTAAGGTATGTTAATTTAAGAATGTTGCAAAACATAATCTCCCCCAGGTTTAACTCCTCACCAGTGTACTTTTCAGTTTTTATAAAAAAACACGCATTTGAAATACCATCTCTCTTTTTTGGTAGGGGGTGAGAGAATAAATTCTCTTAAGTCCTGTGACAGTTTCTTAGTCTGTAGTAGTTGTTGCTTAACTTCTTGATCTTGGTTTTGTACATATAGTTCATATGAATTTATTTGTCAAAACAGAAATGCTTTCGGTAGATGGGTAGCGCTATTTCTATTTCAGCTATTAGTTTCCAGGCTACTTTTCCTGTGGGTTTAATAGTTGTAGACAGGGCAATTATAAATATTTTAGAAGTACTCAAATATTGGAGGACTTCTGTGTTCAAGCTTCAGATCTTGTGTCCTTTGGACATGCTCTCTGGTTCCTCATTTTTGGGGTTGTGATGCATTAAAAACCTCTGTGGATGGTTTTCTCGTAACAGTTACTTAACATACTTCTTAGCCTAGTGGGCCTTGTGTCCATGTCCGCGTTTATGTTGGTGCACTTGACCACAAAAGAATTTTAAAAAAAAAAAAAAAAAAAAAAAAAAAAAAAAAAAAAAAATTATTGGCTGAATAGTTCGTGTTTGTACATGTGGGTATCTTGGCTCGTATGATCCATTGTGTTGCGCCATATTACCAACAATCCTTATGCTACCTTCCAGTGCCCTTTGGTTTTGGTTACTTAGCCTGCTGTGCTGTAAAAGAATGTGTTTTTATGAAGATTTTAAATGCTTGCTGTAGCTGTTGGTAGTATACAGTAGAATATGGTGACAGAAATGCATTCTTGCTTGCAGTCTAATCTAGTTGTAGCTGTGATTGCAAAATACAGGGGGCCTAATCTCTTCTGGTGTCTTTTTGAGCCATGCTAATGGATGCTGTGGGAACAACTGTGTCAGGGTATTAGTATTGAGATGTGAAGCTTTCCACCTTTAAGCTGAGGGTTCAAGTATAGTCCATCTTGGTTAAAAAAAAAAAAATGCTTTTAAGTAGTAAACATGGGGACATGATTTCTTGAATCCTTGAGCTTTTTTGAATGCTGAACCTCAGTTCTTGAGACTTCCTTCTAGTTTTAGTGTATACACTAGTGTGTTTTTAGTGTGTACAGAATATTTCCTGTTTTTTTGACTCTGTCCTATAACTAATTGGATTTTGGTTGTTCTAACTGTATTTCTAGCTCCAGGCACATATCTGTTATCTACCACTTCAATCAGAAGTCAATCCATTAGCAGTTCAAATGACAAGGACTCCAGTTTCCTCTGTTACAGGGAGTGACCTATAATTTCCATAGATGTGGGTTAGTATTCTACCCCAAGTTCTACTTGGACATACAAATGTATTTAATTCTTGCAGAGCATATATGCCCAAGCTTTTAAAGATTTTTTTGATATGCTGTAGTCTGAGATAGCCAACTTTGGAACAGTATTTTCACTTTTCCATTTAAGTCTATATGAAGGCTATAATATTAGATGAATTCCCAGGTGGTTGTTGAGAGTCTTTCTCCAGCTATAACAACAAATAAGTTCGTAGAAAATGCATATGGGGAAGTAACACCAAGTGTGGAAATAAGCTGAGGATTTGGTTTAGCATCAGAACATACTCTTTTCTTGGAAAGAAAGATCATGTAACATGACTGCATTTAATTTTGATAGTGTTCTTGTAAGTTGTATTTGGGTCTTAGGAAATATTTATTTTATTGTTTTGTTTTCAAATAAATTATCTATATGACTTAGATTTTGGGTGTTTAGATTTTCCTTAATTCTTTGACTGTTGTAGTTATGACTGTAGGCAACTTCAGCTACCAAATGTTAATTTAGGTGCATTTTTCAAGTGTAATTTCTGTTGTGATGGAAGAAGAGCCCTGAGCTCCATGATCTGTAGATAATGACAAAGTATATGCTGGAGTTTGCTTCTGATTCAACATACAGCACAAAGATTTATGTAAACGGAGCTTGAAATCTGACTATGCAAGGGAGCTGGTTCCATTTTTATAGAGTGCAAAATCAGTAAGACCTTATCAGTGACCAGATAGCTAGTCTTTGTTTCAAGGAAAACATCTAGAAATGGGCTATTGTATGTCATAGGTCTTCTGATGTCCACATTTTACTACCACTTACATACTGTGAGAACAGGTATTTGGCTTCTGTCTATGCAAAAAAATTCCCTTATTTTTAAAAATGGTGTGTGGTTTTTTGTTTTTTTTTTTTTTTTTTTAAAAAGGTATTTTGAATTGGTGCCTGAAGTCAAGAGTGCTCATTAAGCTTAGAGTATATATCCAGATTGGCACGAAAATGTACCATGGTGGTCAAAATGTTTTGGTATGAGGACTCTTGAAAATAGCCAATAAGCCCTCATTTAAGATACTGAGGTGAAAACAGCACGGTAACTAATGAGCTATTCAAGCTGTGAATTGTGCTAAATACTTTTGGGTTTATTACTTGCAATGCTACAAAAGTATTGTTTAGCTTTGCTTAAGCGCTCATCCAAAAACTTTGTATCAAAGTTGGTCAAGTTCTGAGCAAGCACCCAACCGTTCACCCAATTTATCACAGGCCATGCCAATAAGCTTGCAGTGTGAAATAGGGTCCTCTCTGCTGTTTTGTTGTCCTACCCTCTGTAACTAGAAGAAGGGTGATGTCTTGGGTATTTCAGGAGGGCAAGAGGGAAATTTAATTATACTTGTAGGGAGAGTAAAATCATACGTTTCTCTGTCAGAATTAGTGATTTCAATGTTTGGTTTATTAACAATGTCTCAAATTATAAGTGTCTATTTGAGTTAAGGGGTAGTATTTGAAGTGAAGTTTATGGGATGTCTGAAGTTATGTAATCTGTACTGCTGACTACCCTCTGGTTCAGAAAGACATGGGTCATTTATATCTCCCAAATTTTTCATGGTTATCATAGTATAAAAGTAACAAAAATGAATATTAAGCTATGCTCAGTGTTTTCTCAGGCAAATATATTGCTAATGACTTCTGCACTGAATGTACTGATTAAGCAAACAGCCGTAGGGAAGTCTTAAAATTAATTCTGTGATTTTGTGCAGTCTATTTCTGCTGAGTCCAAAAAGTCCTAAAATGAAAGCACTGTCTTGTCTTACAGTTAAGCTATTTTAGGTACAGTTTATTCAAATATGTGCTCTACACTCAAAAATACTAGGGATGCCCTTGTTTCAGGTGGCTGTGATGTGCTTCAGTGAAGGATCTGAGAAAATGGAGGAGTGTGTTCCATCTGAATGCCGTGAGGTCCAGTGTGGGTCCTTTGGATCCTGCAGAGTTGAGGCCACAGGTGTGGTGACTTTTCCAGGCACAGTGGTGTCTGTTGGGTTATCTATAGGATTTTCTTGCAGTGGTATATCCTTAGATAACTCCTTAAGCCAAAAGTCCTGTGGATTCTTTGAGCTATATAGATGGGCTACTGCAGGGTAGGTGAACTGCCCCAGTGTATGCAGGATTGGGCCCTTTGCTCATGTTTGCTCTTCCTAACTCTGTAGGATCTTCAGTAGCTCTTTAGAGTTGCTTCCTGCATTTGTTCATTAGGGTTTATTTAGACAGTTGGAAAAATGAAATTTATTTTAGGTACTAAAAATTTAAATATTGGCTTTGTGTTAAAATAGTACTTATTTTCTAAATGGTATCTGGTAATCTCTAATAGGATTCTTGTTTTCTAATCCATTGTAAACAGATGTTCTACCCCTTTGTGGTGAGGGTGGGCAGCCTAAATTCAGTAAGATGATAGCAGTAGAGTGTGTTGCATTGGAGAAGTTGTTATTCTTACCAGAAGTAGACAAATGTACTCTGACCCTTTTTGGCTTGCGTAAGTCATAAGGTGTTTTGTTAGTTTTTCCATAGCAGAGGAAGCAATAACAGAACTTGGTACTGCTCTGATAGTCTTTTTGTCTCCCCCACCCCCACATATGTAAAGTACTGATATGCTAAAAATAGAGCAAAAGTAGGCAGTTTCTTTGATTTGTAGTTCCAAGACTTCTCCCAGTAATTAGTGTACTGAGTAGTAGTCTCCTTCCTCACTACTGCCTTTTACATTTGAGTTAGTTCTTAAGAACCTCATTCCAAAATATTCTCCCTATTCCTCCTAAAGCAGGCAGTAATTAGTTTTCAACTCGTGATCCTCTGGGATTTTCAGCTGTTCCTTGCCCAGTTTGAATGGGGTCCAGTAACAGTGCCTTCCCTTCTGTCTCACTGGGTCAGCAATCATTTTAACAGATGGTCCCCATCTATGTATGCAGCTTTAAATTTGTCTTGTAAATACAAAATGGCTCTGTCTCAGCTATTTACACTCTAAGCTGGTGGCTGTTTCTTATGATGTGTCCAGGTGGGGCATAGAATAAGCAAGATGCATGAAGAGACAGTGCTTTTCACACTTTTTAATACACTTCAGAGCATACGGTCAAGCTTTTGGACCTAGCTCTTCAAGAAGAGTTGTTGTGGTAGAAAGAGCATTCATTGCCCTTTCCTACATACCTTGTTGTTTCACTTTCTTTAGACCACAGTTCCTGCGACAGTGTCACTGTCACTACAGTATTAATGACTTATGTTCCTTCTGAAGGTGGATAGTACAAAAAAATCTGGAGTAATAACTTGTAGCTGGAGAGGTGCTGTTCATTTTTTTTACATGGAGTTAGTTAGAAACAAATAACCTTAAATTATAAGTGGAAGCGGTATCATAATGAAATGGGACAGATTGTGAAATTCAAACAGGGATCTCAGGTTTTGTATTAAATTATGAGCAGTGGTGACATGAGTTTACAAAAGGACTCGCCTGGCACACTTTGTTATAAAATTATGTGAAAAGTCTTAAGTAGTCCACCCCTTTTTTTTTTCCCTACCCCGCTCTTTTCAGGTTCATTGAAAATGTAATGGGCTTAAATTATGTCATCAAAAGATTCACTGTTTCTAATAAAGTAACAATTGGAATTAGTGTAACTGTAAAACTCTGGGAGAAGTGGCTTTAAAGGGTGCTATTTGACAATGTAGAATCAAATAAATTAGTTGGTTGTAACTAATATGGGATCAAGATAGTACCTAGGGTAAAGTATGCCAAGTATTGTTTGTCTGAACAAATTCCAAGACTCGTAATAAATCTGTAATTCACGTTCATTTTAGATGGCTGGCTTCCCTGGAATTAAATGTAGGAGGAGGCCAGATCACGTTAACCCCCTCAGCACAGGATGCTGACTTACACTTAACCTCGCTTGGCTCGGCGCTGTTCCTGCGTGTTGTTCGGGAAGGTCTTCCCTGGCCCATGGAGGGCTCCACGTGGAGGCATTTTCCAACATAGTGCGAGGTGGAAAAGTCATGGGCTTTGTCTCTAAGTCTGGACCCACTGAAATAGTGTTTCTAGTGGGTATTAAGATCTTGAAGCCAAGATTGAAGGTATGGCTTTCTGACAGAAGAACTTGTGTTTTCTTCAAAATTGAGATTAAGTTGTGGAAAGTGATTGGCCATTGCATACAGGGTAAACCCCTCCCTCTGTTAATAACCCAGCTGTGTAGGAGTGGAAATTCCTGGAGGGTAATGCTGTGTGACAGAACTGAATGGATTTATATTTTGTTTGAATTTTGCCCCCTATGGATTATATGTACTGGATTAATGCTCTTAAAATGGGGAGCCATCAGCTAGGAAATACGAGAAAGGTCTATAGTTTTATGAAAAGCAACCAAGAACATGTTTTATCTGAATGGGATACAGTGCTGTAGAAACACTCTGTAGTATGCAAACTTCTTTTTTTCAATCTTACTCGTGTAGTTATAGTTTTTTTCGTTGTTGAGTTAGGTGGAAAATGGCCTCTAGATCTGCTCAGGAAACTGCTGAGTTTCCAATTAGGGGAACTATCATTAAAATCGTGAATTCTGAATATTTACTGTCATATTTATCTTGCAGCTGCTGACCTGTGTTTACATTTCTTAGGTGCAGTAGTACCAGTTAGACTGAAAAATAAGTTATCACTTATCTGCAAGGTGGTAAGTGGGCCATTAAGTGTCATCAGCTTGGGGGCAGTTAGGAAGCTTCTTGACTGTATACCACTAGCTTTATCAGAACTGTAAGCTTTTGTTGATGTTGCAGTTAGCAGTAGATCTGCAAATCTTCTGTAAAGGTAGTATAAATCTATGCACTGTTACCTTCTGAAGCGAGGGGCACTGTATCACTATGAAGTTGTTGTATGTCCCCTATCACTCCTTTGTTCTTCTGGTATTGTGTGTCTTGGTGGAATGCTGTTCTTGCCATCAGTATTTCTTAAACATTTCTGAAATTGAAAACGTCTGCATCAGTGTATTCTCCTCAGAGTGCTTCAGATGAAGTTAGTTTTTGCAAGCAAGGAGGATTCAGAAATGAATCAATAGCAGACCCATTCTGGGCTACTGTGAGAGAGTCTTACCTCTTTAAGAATCAAGAGGGAAGCTGGAATAGCTAGGTCTATGCAATACTTTGGAGTTGTTTGAAATGCATAGTCTTCTGAATGAAAGGTTAGCATCTGGTTTCTCAGATGGTGCAAGCTTCTGTTGGCTAAGCCAGGAGTGAGTGAATACTATGATGGGAGCAAAGGAACTACGGAAACAAAACACCAGGGGAGGAAAATACTAGGTGATAATTGAGGAAGAGAACGAAAGGAAAGAGGGAGCCAAGGCAAGCAGTTTTTAATCCTGAGCTGGTTATCTGTTCTTCCCCTTCTTTCTTGCCTCTACCCTCCCCAATGAAGAAACAAACCTTAGCACAAAGAGGTGTCTGGACTCTCCAAATAGTTATGAAACCTTTTGCTGTCTGACTAAACCTTACTCACAGAATTGTCTCAAATACAACTATGAAGTTAGTCTTGAAAGATTGCTATTTAAAAAAAGATGATAGTATCAGACATCATGTCTCAAAGAGACATAATAAAAATGTAGGCGTTTTGTTCAAGTTGCAGGAGTATTGTTGAAGCTGTCATGCAAGCACACCTGCTTATTTCTGCTTTCTGTAGGAAAGGGCTTGAAGGCAGTGGGAAGAGAAAATCATAGAAGCTTTTTCAAATGCTAAAGCTAGTAAAGGACAGTTTGAAGGACACAAGGTTTCTGTACAGAAATTCTAGATAATAAGTCTTTCTATAGCAACCTGAAAGTATGTGAAAACTTTGGATGGGAAATAATCAGAAGCTGTAAAAAAAAAAAATAAATGTGTAAATGCACCTACTGCTTATCCTTTCTTGTACTGCATTTGGACATAGTCAAAATCATCAGACACGATAATTTGGGCATTCCTCTTCAGTTACAGTATTCATCTGAATATATCCACAGATAACTGGCAATACTTGAGTGTGAGGATAATTCTGCAAGCTACATCCTTCTAAATGTGTATCTTCTGTAGGCTATTTATGTAGTATTTAGAGAGCAGGAATCATTTGAAAGTCTTTGATCTTACTGGCTTAAAGTTAAGTTCATGTATATGGGACCTAAATTGCAGGTCGTGTAAAACAGAGCTTTGCCTTTTGAGAATGCTGTGCTGATTTCAGGGAGAGGGGATGCTGACCTGAATGCTCCCAGTTGTGCAAAGAGTGGTAATTTGAATTAATTCAAAAGATGGTAACAATTCCATTTCACAGGAGAACTTTTCTTATTTATGCTGTGGCTTCAACAGAACTGTCCTGAAACTAACAGTCAGTTTCTAGAAGGGGGTAGTTTAGAATTACTTGCTTTGACAACATGCTTTGCTTTTCCACTTGAGAAGGAACACTACCCCAATGGTGTTAACCCCATAAAGGTACAACCCTGCCCACCCCCAGATGCTCTGAATACTGGCAGTATTTTTGATGTTAAGAATACGGTTTCTCTTTGTCCATGTTTGTCAGCTTCCTCAAGTGCCCTGGGGTTTCTGCACTGCTGATAGTGGGGAGGAGCTGGTGTGGAGGCTGTTGCAGGTTGAGAAGAGCTGTGGGTAGAAATTTTTTCAGGTAGCTGAAAAAAAAAACATTAGTTCCTTCCGAGCCAAAGAAGAGAATAAAAGTTGAGAAATGGCTGTCTGGCCAAGGCCAACTGCAGTTCCCCTTGGGGGAGAGGAGCCAGTGTTACAAGAAACATCCTTCTGATAGTGCATTACACCCAGTTTCTCTGCTGGTGTGCTACCTGTTCCTGGGCATTCCTCTTCTTTGAGTGCAGTTTTTATCAGTTAAATTTTCTGAAATATGAGGTTACATAAACGGTACTTGCCTTGTTTCAAATGAAATTGTCTTTTTTTTTTTTTTTTTGGCTGATTTCATAGCTGCCTGTTAAGAGGAATCTGGGGGCTGGAAATTGAAATGCACATTAAATGTGTGTTTGGAGTTTTAGTTTTGAAGAACTCTTTGCTTTTGAGGGTGTATAAAGTCAGAGTTTATTAGTTTGAAATAAACCAAGAGTAACTTAAAAGGGTTTCTTACTTGTTGGGTTTATTGGCAGTCATTAAATGCCTCTTTATCTTGGGAAGGTGTGTAAACAATAGTAAGAAGCCGGTGGTTGAGAGTTACCGGGATCTCTACTTCAGAATGACCAATGGTGGAGGGTTTTTTTTTTGTGGTGTGGTTTTTCTTTGTGTTTTTTTTTTTTTTTTTTTTTTCTTCCAGCATTATGAAGATACCTTTTAAGTCAGTTGGATTGCTGATAATGCTAGTACTGTCCTTGTGTCTGTAAACCCATTTTGGTTGACAATGGGAATTTTATGTCCTGTACTTAAAATTGTGCTAGCATCTTAGTTCAAAACATGGGCAGGCAGGAGGTGCCTTTTAAACTTGATTGTGATATTTCTTCAGGATGTATTTTGCTAGCCTCAACTCCTGATTATGTTGACTGTCTCCCTTTAAAGTAAGCCCAACCCAAACATAATTTAAGCAGTCACTGACAATAAAAATATTTTAAACAAAAGCAAATAGAGAAATGTTGTGTGGGCCTATTTCCCTTCTCTGTCATTGAATTAAAATTAGGTATTTTTATGATGTTCTTTATATTTGTCCTTGTTTTTCCTCCCTTCATTGTGAATGAAGAATGAGGTAGTAGAAATAGATTTGTTAGTGGGTTAGAGTAAAATCACCATGGCCTTTTGTGCATCAAAAGGACTGCACAGGACAGAGTGAAGTAAAGTGTGGTGAGCTGTGAATACAGATACCTGTTCCGTGAGCCTTGTTATCGGGTTGATGTGATGTATGCTGTGGTGTATGACAGGAGGGAAGCACATGAATCAAATAGTTGAAATAGTTTTAGTCCTGTTCCAATCCTGATTAGCCTGTTGGTAGCTAACTGCTAAATTTTTCATCTTGTGAGGTAGAGAGACTGAAGTATCCAATTTCCATTTTCTATTTCTAGAAAAATCATGGAAAATAAATAGCTGACCTTGCTTTGCTATGAGTAAATTCCTTGGCATGTTTATAGCTGGCAGTAAAAATTTCTCTTTTCTCTTACAGACAGTAACATTTTTCATATGGAACTGGAGGCTTATCATGAAGCTACATTTTTGATTTCTCTGTTTTAACTTCCAGAACAGGACCTCTGACTTAGTTTCAGTTTTTCTGTATTTAAAAATGAGTTTTATAAAAACAAAATTAAAGCTTTTTGGAACATTTGTTAGAGAAATAAAAACACAACAAAACAAAACATCAAAACCCACACCTCAAAAAAAAAAATACCCAGAACCATATCAACACCCTCAAAGATATTTATACTTAATCCTATAGACGTGTTACAAAACCCAGTAGTTTTCTTTCTATCAGAAGAGCAGATTTTTCAGTATTTTTATGTTCCATTACTTTTTCTTTGTATGTTAATCTGTATTTCTTGGATATACTTGCAGTGTAGAGGTTAGTGTGTAGCTGACCAAAACATAATACCTAAAAGCTGTCTTCACTACCCTAGCCCTTCAAGCAATGTAATTATGTTGCTTCCAAGCGATAAACCAAGGCAATTTACAGATTACTGGAATGCTTGAAAACGGTGACCTTTCAGGTCACTCTGGGCACTCCCATTATGCAGAGATTGCCATGGCACTGTTGTAATGTGCTGGCCTGTCACATGCTGACTAACTCGCAGAAAGCTTTGATGCGGCTGTTTTAAAAATGCTCTTGCTGACTGATAGGCACTTAAGCTACTGACTGTGAACAAAGCTGGCTCTCATTCCATGCTTTTAGCCCCCGTTTTCTATAACAACACTTCTCCCCTGCTGACTACTCACACAGTTCTTATCTGTACCCGGTTGTGGACTTGTCTCTGTTTAAATTGTATTTGTGTTAATTTTCACTTCAGAAATAGTTGTGTGTGACAAATTTGGTTTGTGTGACTTACTTGGAGCTGCTGCAAACAAGCAGCCTTGAAAAGTTGGTGTGGTGGCTTTAAAGACTGGGTGGATTAATGGAGAGAAAGAGGGGGTGACTGGGCAAAGCAGGGGGAGGGGATTAAAAAACAATAGTCCTTTATTGATGATGACAAATAGAGTGAAAAGTAGTTTCCTGAGGTGTAGCATATGCCATATAGAAGTTTCAAACCTAATACATTTTCTTAAATTGATAAAAAAGTTAGAAGCTGGTAAGTAAATTATTTGAGTATGTATTGCTTAATGGGCATCATACATGTTAACTACAAAGACAGTACCTTTTTCAGTGTTAGATGCAGAACTAGAACATGAATTAAAATTAAGCTGACTTGATTTTTTTTTTCTACTTGATCTCTTCTAGTTCATTTTATTGATACTTGTTAGATCAGGTGGTGTCTGACTGGCAAGGATCATAGGAAGAGGAAAAATAAGCTCAAAAGTATAAAATCTTTAACTCCAGTAGCCTCACTAGAGCATTATAAAGATGAACTGGTGTTTGCTTTCCAAAGACACTTGCCGAGACTCCATATTCTCCCTGAAAATAAGGTGCTAGATGTTGGTGGGAGATGGATGTCTAATCCAGGTAAGCCTGTACAATAAGAAGCACAGCAGTTTACCAATCTGCAGTTTAACCTTTGGCTCCGGGGAATGTGTTTTTGTTTGATCTGTTGGTTGTTTGTACCTCAGTTTCTAAGCCTGAGTTCAGTGTGTCTGGATCAAAAACTAAGCATCTGTGTTTTTTTCTGCTCAGAGGTGGGAAACAAAGTAGTAATGTTTGATACTGTATGTGTGTATCATGTGTGATGTTTTGTATAATTCTGAGTCTGTTGTGTAGCACAGCATCATTGTCCATGTGTTTGAAGGGAGCGTTTACTGCATTTCTAGTAGCTGCAAAATGTGTGCAAACAGTGCCTAAACTCTCTGGAAGCAGTAGTGCATGTTGAGGCTAAGCAGCTGGTGTATTTGAAGTTGTTTTTGGTATTTGGCTCAATAGTATATAGTGACAGTACACTAAAAGAAGAATTTAAAGTTATCAAATAATTTTCCTGCTGTATGAATGCAATGAAGAGAACAGAGTAATGAATTTACAGCAGGAAACTAACTGAACACTGTAATTCTGTGCTGAATATTTTCCTACTCTTCAGGGTAAAACTGTGCATTTTGTAGTGATTGGTAAGGCAAGAAAGTTTGTTCTTCATTTGTGTTCGAATTGTCTTTTTGCAGTTGCACCTTAACTTCCACAGAGGGAAAAAAATTTCCATGGCTCATTTCAACATTTGTTCATCTGGATCAATTTAAGTGTCAACGTGAGGCAAAAGATGCATTACCACACCTGTTGGTAACATTACAGTATCTTTCAGAGGATTAAATTCTGAAAGGAATGACTTGTGAAGGTGAACCTACAAAAATTAGTGGAAAAGATGCAACTAAATCAATACAAGAAGTTCTAAATTAGATGTTGTCACTGCACTTTTTCTCTTGTTAGAAGTTGCATGACCGTGAAGGTACGAATATTACATGAGTTGAGCTATGAAAGGAATCTTTCTTTTCAGTGAGCTTTGCTTGCTGTTCAGTTCTGGTTTTACTGAAAGACTGTACTACAGCTGTCTTTGGAAGTACTGTTTCATTTTTGATCTCTTTTGGGATGATCTTTTTTCCCAATCTTTTATGTTCATCTTTTTAGTCTTCAGGATTTTCTCCAAAGAACACTCTGGATTAGATACTTTCTCTGCAAGCCATAGCTTTCTGGTAGTATTTTTCCATTGAACAGACTCATCAGTTTGTCTGGTGTAATGAAGCTAAACTTTCGAGGTTACACCTTTAGGAAAGAAGTTCCTTTTAAAGAAGAGGCTAGCTGATTTTGCAGGATTTTAGGTGTCTTGGTTTAGCCCAGGCTGGGGGCTAGGCACCATGTGGCTGCTCGCTCACTGCCCCTTGCCACCCGCGGAAGGAGAAAGGAGAAAAGGTCAAGAATACAGAACTCTGTGGGTTGAGCTAGCTTGATAGAACAACGCAAAAGGTGCAATAAACAATAATAGCAATAATGGTAATGAAAGAGTATCTGAAGCAAGTGACAGACCACATTAGCTTTGAATGGCAAGGAGACCCTGGACCCTGTCTTGAAACACCTTTTGAGCCTGAGCCAAGCCTGGCACTTCTGTTGAGAGCATGGCAAGCTGGTTGTCTATCCTGACTGTAGCTATCTCCCAAGTTCTGAGGAAAATTAACGCTATCCTAGCTGTACTAGGACAGTAGTTGGTTCAGTTACTTCCATCTCCCCCCTGTCACTCCCAGCATCTGTTTCTCGTTGACAAGTAATTTGATAGGTTTTTGGGGCAACAGCTGAATGAATTGTAGCTGTAACTTAGGATAAATAGATCAATGACTGAAATTATACAGGCATTTCAGCTGTTAACCAAGAGCTTATCCAGTTTCTTTTCCAGCTGGTTGGATAAACAGCTAGAATGTCACTCATGCTTTTTCATTTTCAGAAATGTGCTGAGTAAAAGAGACATCTGCCTGTTAAATACAAATAGGAAATACTTTCTAGGCGGTGGGTTTGATGGGTAACATGTCTGAGTAGTTATGTGTAGACTGTTATCAGAGTGCCTCTTCTGAGATGTTCTACATGGTTGTCATCATCTTCACCATAGTTTGGCAATCAAGTATTATTCTTTATAGAATGATGATTACCTAGCGAAAAAGAGCAGCCTCTAAGCCTGTTTCATAAATATGTGGCATCTCTGCTTGTATTGCTTATTATATAGTTGATTCTTATTTCATTGTTGAGTGGAAAACATGACATCCACTGTCTACTTCATGGACATTATGTAGCGGTTGGTTCGGGATTCTTCATTTCATGTGTCTTACCTGTACAAAATTGGAACAACAACAATATTTGAACATAACTCATTCTTTGTGTGTTTATAAAAGTTATCAGGCTGTTATAGAAAATAATTTCGGTGAAGTTAGGTACTGAAATTGATAGCTTTGTAGGCTGAGAATGAAGGCAGTTCTTCAGGCTTGTACAGGTAGGGAGACGACCAGTAGCTTAACTGTAATGACAATTCCAAAAACTCCATGGTGTTCCCTTGCTGTTCAGCTTGCCAACAGAAAGCTTTCAGTGTTACTTACCATGCTAATATGGCTAGACTTTCCATGTCAGACAGTCTTGATGGGTGTCAAACTGCTGCCTGTATTTGCTGGGTTCTATTTATAGGTTTCTTTCATAACTCAATTTTTGTATGGGGTGTGTGTATGGTTTTTTTCATGGTGAGTGCTTGTAGGGTGTGCAAACTTTTTTTTTTTTTTTTTTTCTCAGTTTTGAAAAAAGTCTGCAAAGGTAACTGAAGCTTGTTTATTAATGAGCCTTGGGTCATGTTGGATGCTTTTACTTGGACTGATATAAATGGCTTATGCAAAATATTCTAACTTGTGCTGGAGTAGACTTTTTTTTTGGTTTTCGTGGTGAGGAAAGAGTCCCTTAAGCGTATTCTGAAACAGATGCAAAGTGAGATCACTAAAAAGCAATACGCTTTGTAACTGAGTCAGCTTTACCATTCTAGCAGACTTTGTTAGACTGACTTCCAGCTGCAAACTTCAGATGCTACAGATGTATATTTTGATGGTTATTACTTGCTTACATGAGAAGCTCAGTTTCCGTGTTAGAAAAGGTGTGTACCTCACTCTAGTAGCAGTAGGAAGGAAACCTTGAAAATGTGGTTTTATTGTATCCTAAACCCAGATAAAATGTAAGGTAATTACTACTTTTGGAAAATATTTGCAAGTAGTGCTAGTGTTTGCAATTATACTGATGCAAACTTGTGTACTATGTAGGTGTGTGGGACTGTAGATTATTTGAAATAATGACATTAAGCTATCCTGTACCTTGTGCTTTGCAACAGCCTTGAGTCTGGAGGAAGATGTTAAACCATGCAGGAATTTGGCACTCATGTGAAATGTTGCAGTGCCATTTGTATCAATACTGAAATCTGTTAAGTATATGCATCAATGATCTGTGTATTGATAATGCACGTGGTGCCTTCCATCTTTTGTGAGTAAATATGGTTTGAGAGCAGTGACTGCTGAGCTAATAGCCCACTGTTGGGGGAAGAATGGTACCAGTATGGTGATAGGTACATCTTCGTGGAACCTTAATGTGTTCAGTTTATGATGCGTTTGTTGGGATTGGGGAGCTAAAATATGTCCAGGGTTTGCTGTATAGTTGCAAGATGTAAAGCAGAGCTGGAATGGGAACAGAACTTCTAAGTACATTTTTATTTTCTGTAATGCCTTTTAACAACAAAATTCTTAAAAAAAAAAAAAAAAAAAAAAGTCATACAGCAGTCCTGAAACTCTGTTTCTGATGGTCTGCCCACAGGAAAGAAAATTTTTGTTGTCACAAAAATTACCTTCTGGGTTCTTGACTTACAGATGACAATAACACACTTGATGTTTAGGCTGCTGGTGGTGAGAAACACCCAAGTTCAAGAGTGAGGAACAAAAACCAAAAAACAGAGTGAGATTCTGCTCTTGAAAGAGCTTCAGCTGTGGAATTAAAAGATCTTGCTGTGTACCTTCCTTCCTCAAGAGTCAAGGGGCTGGCTCAGCTAGGGCTAGGGTGTGGAAGCACTTCTGCTGTTAACTTTTTATTTTTTTTGTGGAACAGATTGCAGCAAGTATGCATCAATGTGAACAGATATATGCAGAGGGGAAAAATACAACTAAGTGGGATTTTTTAGTTATCTGTCTTCCTTGCTGCTTTTAGAACTTTGTCACTCTCCAAGTGAATTTATTCTCTTTTGTCATATAAGGCCCTAACTTGCTTTAGAATGAAGTTCAAGGAGACAAGGTAACATATCAGGAAAGACTTAACTTCTACACTGTTTCCCCTGATGTGTAACCTTTTGTTATTTTCTTGGAATACGTTACATTAGGAATGAAGAAATTCAGTGGAGTTGACTTCTGTACCACACCAAGTGCTGGTGTAATAAAGAAGTGAAGTGAGGTAAAGGTTGTGTAAACTTCAGTGAATTTTCCCTTTGCAAACTGGAATGTGAGGTTATAGTTTTGATTCTTGCAGTTTTTAACTATAGCTTTTGAAAAGGAAGCAATTTGCCCTTATTTAATGGCTTTTGGTTTGCTAAGTCTCCATTTTCACATATGGTTCCAGGTAGTTAGAAGCTGCAGTTCCGGTAGATGCACAATGCTTATTTTATTTTAAAATATCCTTGACCATTTCTGCCCACATCGTTTTCTTGCCTATTTGGGAATGTGCATTACAGAGTGGTGATGAATGGATGTGATGCAGTTCTGGTCAAGAATATGGTTCTCTGTCCTTGGTATACTTGAAATTGTGGGAAGAGAAGTTAGTGTCATGTGGTTAAAGCTGCTGGTGAGGCAGTTTGTTCCACTTAAATGAGTTTATTTTCAATTGCTGATGTAAATATAAAAGTAGCTTTGTGACCATTCATGAGGTTAACGTTTGGCTTTCTGGCTGTGTGTCCTTTTTCTTTTGAGGGAACCATGCTTTAAAATAATTTTTTTTTTTTATTTTATTTTTTTAATTTAAATCACCTTAAATATTCAGTTTGGGAAGCAGAATGTGAGACTTAAAACTGCAGGAGAAATGTCTGGAAGCTGTTTGATCTGAAAGATGATTGGTTTGGGGGATTCCTTACCTTACAAAGCTTTCTAAATTTGTGTACTAAGTATAATTTCAAATTCAGTGTTAGTTCACCTACAATGGTCAGAATAATTGAAAGTCTACCAAATGACTCTTTGTGAGAAGAGAGCATTTTGTTGGTTTTCCAGTGTGCTGTCTTGCTTTGTATGCACAAAAGCAACATGCCGCTAGGAAGTTCTGATCTGGTCAACAATTAATGCTCTTGAGCATGTTCAGTAATTCCCATGGTTCCTCTGCTTTAATGTGCAAACTGCTAATAAAAAAAAAATCCTATAGTTAGGTAAAACTGAATACCTACAGACTTGAATTTGAAGCCTGTGTAAAGGCTCTTGTCCCAATCACTCTGTCAGTTTGTTCTAGTTGCTCTAGCCAGTGTCTCTTCTACCTTGACTTCAGAAGGGAAGAGGATTGGGTGTTTTCTCAGTGAGTGAGAAATGGCTGGAGGAATTCTTCAGCCTGGGATTAATGCGAATTCGTAATTATTTGGGGTGGAGTTAGGGTTTCAGTCGACAAAAGAGCAAAACCAAATTAAAAAAACAAAACACGACACCCCGTTTTTAAAAAAAAAGTCTTGCCTTTCTTTCCTTATGTGGCTGAGCTTTTCTGTTAAAAGATGTGCAAACTGGCAAAGGTTGTGAACCACTGGAAGTCAGAGGAGGAATGTAGTCAGGACAGCTGTTGGTGGTGGGTGGTATCTCAGGCCTGCTTTTACTGCTTCTTCTCCAGTATTGACTCCCCAGTGGAGTTGATTTCATTGCTGCTTTTTAAGAAGATGACTTATGATGGGATTAGAGAGATGTTTCTGGCTTGTTCTGGGTGGCAGGGGCATCCCTGGTGCTGTTGTGTCCATTTAAGGGAAGGGAAAGTGTGGAAATGTCTTGCTGATTGTTCCTTGCTCGCTGCTTCTTCTGGAGCTGCTGTTACATTCTTTTTTGTTTGTTAGTGGCCATGAGTCCTGAAGAGAAGAAGGGAGCAGATACCTTAAGAAAAGGGAAGGGATAATAAATTGCAATGTAGAAAAATACACACGTTTTCCTAAAAACTTACATTTATAAGTCTTACTTCAATAGCAATGAATCTTCTTTTCCCTTCTGAAAGGGAGCATACATATTTTTCAAATATCTAACAGTATAGTCAGGATTAAGCTGGGGGAAAAAGATCCCACTGTCTGACTGTGAATAAGCAATTGTTTTTTGCCCACTAAAGCAGCTTGGGTTATGAAAATGATTGCAGGTACATTGCTACATGGGTCGTGTTTCTACATTCCTAGTTAATTAAAAAGACGTCTTATTTTGTTTAGCCATTCTTCTAGCCTGCTCCTTTGCCACTGCAAGAAAGCCATCACAAACACCAGACTGATTTCCTTGATTCCTTCAGAGTAGCTTTGCAAATGAAGGAAATATTCTGCCCTGAGGATGAGAGTAGCCTTAAGCTTAGGCTTTTGCTGCTCCTTAACCCTTTGTGTTGTCAAGCGGCAGTCTAAAGGTGCTGGATTAACAATTATACTTGTTCTGACTGGAGGGTTTGCTGAAAATTGTCTGTTAGACACCTGCTCAGTTGGTTCACACAGTAACTGAAATAACCTGTCCTTTTTCTTAGACTCTATTTGCCCCTTTCAACCACTTCTGAAACTGAACTTTCACAGTCACTTTCATTTTTCTTATAAATGCGTTTAAATTATCCTCTACTGTTACTTAAACTAAACAAAAGGGTGCAAAGGACTGATGAAAGTGAAGCAGTTAGATGAGCTGCAGTTTGTTTCTTGGGATATGGGAGTTAATCTCTATATCAGCAGGCTACTGAATGCAGTGTAATGGCCTGGTATGAAAAAGGAAAGGACATTTGTCTCTTCTCACAGAAT
This sequence comes from Merops nubicus, assembly GCF_000691845.1. Lineage (NCBI taxonomy): Eukaryota > Metazoa > Chordata > Aves > Coraciiformes > Meropidae > Merops > Merops nubicus. The sequence goes on along the minus strand of NW_008592964.1, from coordinate 60,678 downwards.
CATAGAATCCTGTAGGTTGGAAGAGACCTCCAAGATCATGAAGTCCAACCATCAAGCCAACATTACGAAGTCCTCTGCAAAAACAAAATCAGATTCAGAATATATTTTGCACTATATTGTTCAGAATTTATAAACTGATAGTGCTGACTAATTTATGGCTTTTTTCATTCTGCATCTTCAGCTTAATACGTTACCTGATTTTTTGAGTTCTGTCTGCTGTATTAGTCAGTTTTGTGACTGAATGTAAGGGCAACTTTTTTTTTTTCTCGTCATCAATTAAAGGTTTAGCTTTAGAAAGGAAGTATTTTCAGGAAGAAAATCCTGGAGTTGCTCATGTTGTGCATATAAATAGGGGGACTGAGAGCCAGTTGTTGTGAAGTAAAGTGTCAAATGCTACTAGATTGTGCCTGCTTAAACAGATGGCTTAAACAGATGCCCTTCTTCAAGGTATGTGTTTTGGTGAACTAGGTAAATGGGTACTCAAGTTCATGGTGAAGTAATACAGAGCTAAGCATTGTTAATAGGGTGGGGATAGTCCTTTTTCTCAGGAAAAAATGTGTTTTCTACTTCCCATACTCACCTGATGAGAAAGTTCAGGAATGTTTTCCTTACTGATAGCTAGATAAGTCTTTTAGACACATTAACATTAATCACTACTGCAATGCTTGTCACCTTGTTCTCCCATCCAAATCTCCGGCCCACTTCTGACCAGCAGGCTATTGCAGTGGTGGTGCTTTCATTCTCACTCCTCCTCTCTCGTAGACTTCTTGTACTTTTCTTTCTTAGTCTCTCAGCACTGCCCTTTAACAAGGGGGGGAAAAAGGCACCAAAAAAAAACCCTTTTAGTGTTTCCTGTTAATGCTTTTTAAACTATTTGTTACTATTGACTCCTTACTCCAGAATCACTAATAACTTTCTAACCAAAGAAGTTATTCTTTTTCAAAGTGCTGCAGTATTTAGCATTTTTCACCATCTCTTCTTTAAATCTACATTTCTGCATCCTTGTCTTCTAATTCCTTTGAATGTGTGAAGTTAATGTGAGCTTAGAGTTGTAATGTGTTCTGCAGATGCTCTAGTGGCTGTGTGACTGCTAAAATTGAATCTTCTTAACTGACAGTTACTCAAATTGGGGGTGGGGAGAACTGCCATCTGTATGTGGTTGTTCAGGGTAGGGAAGGACGCTTAACCCATAATTTCTTACTAAGAATGGTTGGTTGAGATTCAGAGGAAGAAATTTTGTACCTATAAATAGAAAAAAAAGTATTACTACACTAAGTGACACATTTTTTTCATACTCACTCGCATTCAGGGGGGAAAATACCAGGAAAAAAATCCTATGGAATTCTACAGCTACAGAAGTAGTCCGTCAGCTCCAGTCTACCAGGCAAAATGCAGTGTGTGTGTGTGTTTGAAGTATCTGCTTTTCAAATCTTGGTGTCAAAGATTTTGGTAAATTAACCACAAAATGTATTATTTTGTTTTGTCTGTGAGCTTTAAAGAACAAAACGAAGCAAAAAAAACCCTAAAACATTTTAAGAAGTTAACTTAAATGTGCTGTTCTATTATCAAGCTGGAAGGTAGCAAGGCTGTAAAAGCTGCCTCTGTAACTTGAAGCGTGGCTCAAGGCTCTTAAATGTGTGTTTGGTCTGGTTGGTGCTTGAAAGCTTTGAGTAATACCTTTGGAAAAACAACCCTCCTCTGCCTTAGTGTGGGATACTCTTGCCTATTCAGAGATTGTTTGACAGACCTTCAGAGTTTAATGGTCTAAAACTGACATGGTGCAATACTTGGTAACTAGCTTGTGATTTTCTGCATTAGAAACAAGGCAGGAGGCATTCTGACTTAACATGAGGTGACTGAATGCTTTGCTTGCTGCTCTGATGCCCAACTTATGCTGGTAGTTTTTTTTAGTGGCCATCTTACTTGTGTACGTGTTTTGGCTTTGTACTGCTTAGTTAAAAAGCAGTAGTCAGGTACATAAGCCTGATGTAGATTGCTTATTGTAACACTAATAGAACGTGGTTTTGCTTCCTGTAGTACTGATACTATGTTGTTTTTCTCATCCAAAGGAATAAACCAAAGTGGAAGAACTCCAGCTAATGTTCTTCACTGAGTGATAGAAAAGTAACACTGAGCTGCATATAAGAGCAGGGATGGAGGCTGTTTGCAGTTGAATGATGGGATTTGATTTCAGGAATGTGCTGGAAATGTGACTTAGATGGAATCACAGAGTAATTAAAGTTGGAAGGGGCTCTAGAGATTGGCTAGTCCAGCCTTCTGCTCAAAGCAGTTCTCACTAAATCGGGTTTATAGAATAATTGCAGAATAGTGAGGTCAGAAGGGAGCTCTGGAGATCATCTGGCCCAGGCCAGCAGGTTGTCCAGGGTCTTGTCCAGTTGAGTATTGAACACCTCCAAGGATGGAGATTCCATAACCTTCCTGGACAGGCTAGAGCACCATTTGACCACCCCTGTGGTTTTAAAATAAACAACCAAGCAGCTAGTATCTCCTATGAATTTCCCATTCCAAGTCTTGTCAGTTGCTGTGAAATGGTGGTTGCAGCGCTGTATGCTTAATGAGCTTTACTTGTATACTTCACTGCGGTGGATTTTACTCTGTGAGGGTTTAGTCAGAGATTTTATGTTCACAGAGCTGGCTTAAAAACTGTACTGCTGGCAACTGCTGGCAGTGGAGTTGAGGAGTGCTGATACAGGTAGAAATGACCACATATTAGAATTGTGTACATGTTAAACTAGTATATGAGGGAGAGGTATGTTTCTGAGGATGGAAAATAGAAGGAGGGTGATGTGTGTTTCCTAAGCAGTTAATTGTGCTAAAAAGTGCTTTTCAGGTTGCATCCTGAGATTTAAAGAATTCAAGATCTTCAAGCAAGTCAGTGGTACTTTGTTTTGAAACTGTTTGGGAAAAAAAAAAATCTGAGCTAAGGTTGATCTCTAAATAGAAGATAAGTATTTTCCATTACATATTAAAAACTATACTCTGATTTTGGAATCTTCATGTTGTAAGAATACTGACCTAGGTCAGTATGGTAGAGAAATGACTGAAAATGAAAAGTGCAAGCTATCTGTGCTTTTTTGGCAAAACCACTTGTGCTGGTGTGGGGCAGTGGAACATGGCTTACCACTTTGCTTTTTAGCCTTGCTTTTTGCTTTTTTTTTTTTGGTTGTTTTTTTTGTTTTGTGGGGGGGGGGGGGGGAGGGGCCGTGTTGGTGTGGTGTGTGTTTTTTTTGTTTCTGTTTTGCTAGCATACTGGCCTAGAGTAGTGATCTGTGAAATGCTGCTTGCTGGTGCTTTGGAGTTTGTGATCCTACATGATTTGCCAGTGGGAAAGCAAAATGGAAAGAAGCAAAACAGACAAGGATCCCAAATTCTGAAGCGCAGTTTTCCCATGCCTTAGATATGGTGAAGCTAGTAAGCTTTGCTTAGCTACTGGCTGATACTGTTACCAAGGTTCTTGAGTGGTACTCTTCATCTGAAATCACTTGCCATAAGTTCATTTAAGATGTTATCTGCTTTTGGGTCTTCTGTTCTGTTTTGTTTTGCCTTCCTACTCCCCAATGTCAGCCTCCTGCCAGGTAATTGTATTCACTAGCCCTGTATAATAAAGATTTCCATAAATACTCAGGCTTAATTAAGTACTGGATTATAGATCTAGTTATTACACTAAACTGCAGTACCCTCCAAATTTCTGCATGCTGCTCTTGTTTAGGGAAGGAAGGCCTGCTGCTCTTTCTATTGAGCAGCAATAAGAACAAAAAGGTTTTATCACCCTGGGAGCTCAGAGGGCTGTCTGGTATATGTGAGGCTTGGACTTGAGTGGCTGTTATGGATAAGTGAGTCATACTAAAAAACAAGTTGGGTATTACATGGGATTAGTCAAATACTTAGGTGTTATGGTGTTGTGTGGTTCCCCTCCACCCCTGTTTGGAGACAGTTGTGCCCAGAAGTAAGAAGAAAAAATGTCTGAGCAAAAATGTCTTGCACAAAAATTCATCAGGAAAACTAGCAGAAAGGGTATTTTTGGATAGGTGCAGTATTTACATGTTCAAAGTCTAACAAGTAATCTTGGGAATTTTAGAGCAGGAAGCAGTGGAAACTGGTTAGTAAGGTAGTGTCTCATGGAGCAGCATGTGGTTGTGGAAGCACTGGGAGAATTGAGCAGGATACTGAAACAGCTGAGTTATTTTTAATATACATGCAAAAAATAAGTTCAGTTGTAGTTTTTTCATCTTAAGGTTCCTACTTCTGATGTAAAGATGACTTCTATTGTCACCGCAGTAGGTATGTATTATTGTAGTAGACACTTTGTACTTCTAGACTGATCAAAGTACAATTAAGCTCGTTTTATTAACATAGTGTTGAACTCTGTATGCCTTTTGTGTTTTTTTTTTCCAAGTTTGGGTTGCACATTGTCATCTGAAGACCAGCTTTAGTAACGAATGGTGTTTGTCTTTAATACAGACTTTTCATGAGGTAGCCTGTTGACTACAGACAAATATTTGAGAGGAGTGAAACTGTTGACTAGAGCTTGGGACCCATGCAGTTACCAAAAAAAAAAAAGTTGCAACGAACACTACTTTAGGGTTTTAGTACATCTTCTTGAGAGAATAAGGTTAATATTTCTATTTCCAAAATTGATGGTTGATGTTGCTTCCATGGATGTACACTCAGACAGAAAAAAAGACTAAAAGCTGGCCTCTCAGTTTCAGTGATAAATGAGTTTTTTTTTAAAACATCTTGCAAGAGAGTGATTTAGTAGGTGTTTTCTGTTCCACTTAGCATTGCCTTGTAGAAGAGATAATCAAAGAGCATCGGGTGCATGTTGTTTGTCTGTGCAGCAGTCCCTGAGCTGATGTGATAGCTCTTGAGTCTTCTCTCAAAAATACACTCAGGGAAAGTGTCTTTGCTCCTTGCAAAGAGAGATGATCAAGTGAAAAACAAGGATATAGGCTGCTCACAAAGTCTAGTGCAGAGATACCAGAGTTCTGCACACAAGTAGCTAGCTTTAGCAGTGTGCCAGTGTTTATTTGTTCTGGCATCACACTACCCTCCTCTGGCTGCACTTGGTCTAGTAGTTAACTTCTAGGGTTTGAACTAGCTCAGATATCTCTAAGATACTTTGTGGAGTAGATGTGGTACGTTGCATATGTTGTATAAAGACTATGTAAGACAGAGCTCTTACTTCCATTGATAAAATCAGTCTAATAGGATTCTGTCCTCATTGCACTAATTGCAGTGGAACAGCTGTTAAAAATTTTTTTTTTTTTTGTTAGTCAGCTGAAGGCTTCTGTGATAACACAGTTGGAGGGAGTCTATTGGAATGTAAGGTGGCTGTAGTTGAAGTAGGCGATGCCAAAGGTGAGTGTCTGTAGGAAGGGAGACATGGTGCTCCACGTGAGTGTGGAAAAATCTTGTGTGTGTGGAAGTGACTTCTTCATTCTCTGCTCTGGGCTGGCTGAGGAAGGGTTGGTTTCTTTTACTGAACGTCCTCAGGAAGCTGTTTATTTTGGATATTGACTTTTTTTTTTTTTAAGTGAGTGATAAATATCACCCTCTAGATACCCAGGAAACCTGCAGGAATTCTTGTAATGCTTGCATATGCTAATTGCTAAGGCAAGCATTTTTAATTTTTATTCCCACAAGTGCAATCAAAATGTATTGACTTTTGCATTTAACCTTTTAAAACTTTGAAGTTCAACATCCTACTGCTAAAAAGGACTTCCCCAGGAGTAATTGAGAATTGATTTTTAGAAGCCAGGCTAAGGTATGTGAATGTCTGGTGTGTCCTTCTGCAAACTGACTCTAAATATAAACTTAATTCATTCTTTAGTTACAACCAGTATCAGAAATATTTTTTTTTTTATACATACCAGTCCTGCTTCCCTCCAGAAAATGTTTTTTTTCAAGATTGCTATGATTTTATCAGGACAATTAAGAATGTTTTGGGATGATACCGTTACGTTAAGAGTTAGGTGTACACAAAAGCTGTAACAGGAGGCTGCAAGTTTGGAGCAAAGGTATAGTGTTGTTTATATGGTTGAGTTTGTGATCTGGTTATTCAGTTTATTGTAGTTGGCTTGCTGTGGTTGAAAGGCTTAGAGCAGGGACATGGATGTTTCACAGATAGCCTTTTTTTTGTGGTTTGCAGAGATTAGAAACAATATGACCCTCTGAGGTAGCAGAAATAGTTGCTTCATTTTATTGTCTGCAGGACAGCTGTCAATGCTGATGCACAAAATGATATTTTAAAGATACTAAATGTACTTTATTGCTTCCCACAGTAGGTTATTCTTGCATTCTAGAGGAAAATAGGAAAATCTACCTGTTTTAAGGTAGATAGCTAAATATGATTTTCTCTGAAAGTTTAATAATTTCATTGTCTGTAGTGAACCACATATAGAATTGTATAACAAGGGTAGATAGTCAACCCAACCACTTATTTATAGGTAGTTACTGCTGAATTTTACTAATAAATAAGGTGATTGAAAACTCCTTTGACTTCATGTCAAAACTTACTCGTAACTCAAGTGAACAATTGCTTGAAATCTGACTTGTCATTCTTGACGCAGTTGTTATGAAAAGCAGTTCGTTAAAACAAGAAAGATAATTCCTCTAGTAAGTCCCTCTAGACTTGCAAAGACATGTTGGGAAACTATTCTGGCTTTGATTTCAAGACTACATAGGGGCTTTGGCCTTAGTCTGAGCTCTTCCTCTAGGTGCAAAAGTCTAAAGAAGTGTTATCCTGCAAGAAAATTTACCTCCAGAACCCTTTGTTATTTTCTATGTATGTTATAAACCACATAAATTAGTATTTTATATGTGCACATGTGCCCATACGTGTGTGTGAAGGTAGAAGAGTTGTAGGAGAAAAGCGTACTTTTAAAAAAAGAAAAATTAAAACCTGAGCCTTTGAGAAGCAGGAAAGAAATAGTTAGGAGAAGAAAAAAATGTCTGTTGTTTGAAGGACCCTTGTAGCCAGCCCGCAAAGGGAGCTTTTTGGAGAGAAGTTTTGTTTGATATGTTTATATCTCAGGACAGTTTCAACGATAAAAAAATTCCAAGGTTTGATACTTGAAGAATCTGAGCAAATAAGTTGCATTACTTCCATATTCATGAATTGCAACTTCATATACAACTGTCCTTTAAATGCTAAAGAGAAAAAAAAAAAAAAAACAACCTACAAACACAGACTTGGTAATGCTACTAATTACCTTTGTAAGGATGTTTAAGATGAGCTTAAGGAAACCATTTTAATAAGGCATAGGCGTAAAATAACTTCTCCAACACACAAGTCATGACACCATTGTTCTTTTTTTCTTAATTCTTAATGCACATAGAGCACCATAGGTAATATAGCTGTATTACCTGAAATTTGCAAAATTTAAATTGCCAGTTGTCCACTTGCATTTCAAAAATACTTAATTGTAGAATCATAGACTGGTTTGGGTTGGGAGGGACCTTAAAGATCGTTTAGCTCCAACCCTCCTACCATGGGCAGGAACACAGTCTCTGTTAAGTTACTCTAACCATATACTATAACATCTGAGTATTTTTGTATATTCCTAGTTGCCTACCTTAGCACCAGCAGTGGGCAGGGCTGGCACCATCACTGCAGACCTACACTGTCTGCACATGCCTCCCTCTGCCTCTTAATTACAGGCACTGCTTGCCATTTCTAGTCAGTTGGAAATTAAGTCCTTACAAGATTTCTGGAATTTAAATGCTGAATGAAAAACAGAGCACTCCTGAGTATGGTCTAGGAGCAGCATCACAACAGGGACCTCAGCTGATTGTAACACAAGCTAGTTGTTGTGCCTCAGTTGTCAGTGCTTGGTCCAGTGAGTACCTCTACAGGTCTTCTTCAACACTTCTCAGTCTTCTGTGAGTGATTTCCATTCTTTCCAGATGAGAAGCTGAGTCAAAAAGCAATATGTGTTGAAGCCAACAAGTCACCTCAGGGTGCCTTTGAACTGTTTTCACTGTTCTTGATTGGGCTGTTTGGGCATGCAGGAAGGCTGAAAATAGCTTAGTACTTGGTTTGCCATCTGACTAATGGATATTTGATGTTTTCAAGGCTTGTGAATTTGAAATGAATGTATTAGTAAAATCTAGAGGAAATGCGAGCGTAGCAACAGATGAGTAGAGGAGATAGTGTGAGCACAGAAATGAGACAGAAAAGCAAAGTGGAAAGACTGAGCTCCTGTAGAAGGGAAAAAGGTATTAGAAATGGCAGCTTTAGTCAGATTGAGCAGTGAGCACCAGGTCCAGTTTTAGAAAGGCTAGTGAGTTTATGTGGATGTTTTTTTCAGGGTGGTTGTTGTTTGTTTGTTTTTTTTTTTTTTTGTTTTTGTTTTTTTTTTTTTTTTTTTTGTGAAGTAGTAAGTCTCATCATGGCTCTCAGAAGCATGTTGCACAAGTCATTTCCATTTTTCTTAGTTGTTGCCTAGCTGTTTGTGTTAGCTTACCTGCTCAGATTCTGAGATTGTCAGTTCTCCCAGATCCAGTGGGAGCAGTGGTTGGCTGGTTAAACTGGGTTTTATCAGTCGTTGCCATATCCAGAATCAGTTGGTGTATTTGCCGTGTCCTGTGTACCGAGCTCCGGCAGTAAGGCACAAGAACTTGGAAGCACTGAGATCTGGTACCTCGTTAGCTGAGCAGCTCAAATGGTGCTGCCCAAGAAGTGTCCCCGACTGCCGATGGAGCGTTGTACCCGGGTGTCACTGCGGGACAGGCACCGTCAATGAGTCCTTTCATTAACTTTTTCGCTGGTAATTGCAGGTAGAAATGAAGCAGCCCTTTTCAGTTCATGTGAATTTTATGACTTTTGCAGTCTTTTTTTTGGATTGCTGTTGCATCTTTTCTTTGAACAGGAGGTGCTCAAAGCTTTTTCTTTTAGAAGTTTACTTGCAGAGATAGTTCTTCACTTGTTGACAAAACATTTTTTTTTTTTTTTTAGCCTTGGAAGCTCTTGCCAAAGCTAAGACAGAATGAGAGCATCAGAAATAGGGAAGGAAATCAGTATTCCATAACCGTTTAGCAAGCAAAATGTTCTTTTTGTTTCAAAGATAGCTTTGTGTGTAGATGGTTTCTGGTTTAATATATTTTTTGTTTTCCTTTTGAGAAACTGGAGAGAAAGAATCTAGTTCTGGGATGGAGTTGGATCAATTTGTTATGTGAAGTAGAAACATTTGGTGCTGATTGCGGGGGGGCAGAGGGAAGCTGTTTGAATAAAATATATCCCAGTTAAGTTGCACCAACATTTCTGGGAGAAGTGAACCACAAGAGAAAATAAGCAGTAATGTAGCACATTCTAACTGTTGAAATTGGAGCACAAAGCGGAGCAAAAAACCCACACAGCTTTTTGGGGTAATAAGAACTTACTTTTTCCCACTTTGCAACTAGCTTTAAAGACTTTTCAGAGGTATTGATTGTGAGAGTAAATACTCCTGCCACTGCTCTCCAATGTAATGCAGGACCAGATTAAAAATTAAGAGTACTTTTTTGTTGTAGTGGCTGAGTTACTGCAATTGAAACAAAGTTGAGTAAAGTAGACTTTAAAAAAAGAGTCAACGCTCGCGTATTGCAGAGATGTCCATGTTCTGATTCTGCTCTTTACTTAGCGGATAGCTTGCTTCTGGGAGGGGAGGTTGTGGGGCAAAACACTGGGCGCTCCCTCCAGCAAGGTAGCAAATGTTGCAGCAGGGCAGCCAGGGACTTCACACGGTTTGCTCTGTGTTTCCTGCTGCCTTTCTGCCTGTTTTCAAGGCTTTGGCTCTGCTAGTTTTTCCTTCCTTGTGCCATTTCCAAATGTTTGCTTGTTGTGGCACACGAAATAGTGCAAGTGTCTGCTTTTTTTAAGCAGAAATGTAGGTATGTAAATATTGTCATAATGTTACTGTTTAATCTAGTTCCCTTAGAGAGGACCTTATTTATTTCTACAGTGCTACTGTTCACCAAAGAAATGAGGTTATGTTGAACTGAGTCTGAGTCTGTTAAATGTGACCTGTATGCATAATACAGTAGCACAGATGCTGTCATCTATAGCTAGACATTCATGAAATAGTGGTAATTTGCATACAGGTAAAATCCAAGGGACAATGTACACAAAAGTAGGAAAGATAAAAGATAGGATATAAATACAAATGATCACAGTGGAAAACTGGAAGTGGGCCTTCAACAGGCTTGATTTGCTGTACACTTAATGAGCAACTGGGAGAGTGTACATCACAAATGCTTCTTGTCCTTCCCTTGAAAATCCTTAACATCAAGTTGTGAAATACAGGATTAGAGACCTATTGTGCCTATTCTTCCCTCTGCCCCCTTCCATAGGAGCACGGGAAGTTCAGATGTGACATATAAAGACAGGAAATGTGTAACAAATTAGCCAGTGTAGCTTCTCTGCAGCTATTCAGTCTGAATATTTATGTTACTTTTGAGTGTAGGTTTCGATTTGTGGTATTATATAGTTGTTTAGTGCAGCTATTGACAGTGAAATCTAATCTTCAGGTTGGTTTTTTTTTTTTTTTTTTTCTCAGAGCACAACAATGGAAGAAACGGCTATATGGGAACAACACACAGTGACTCTTCACAGGGTAAGTTCATACAATTGGTTGTGTGTACCTAATGCAGGATACTGGTTGCTTTTGAAAACAATAGGAAAAAGCCAGATGTCAGGAAGTAAAAGAAAAGGAAATAGTCATATTCCTTTGTTTAAATTTAGAAGTGTTGTAAAAGCTGCATTTGATAGTAGCTCTGTTCGTTGGATTTCAGAGATAAGCCTGCCTACAAATAACCATGCCAGAAACAAAGCTTTACAGGACTCCTGTACATAACTGAAAGTAGTTAGAAATGTAAGTGTTCATTAGCAATTATGTTGTAACTCTATTTGAATGTTTTTAAAACTTTATTTGCAGCGGCATAAACCGATATATATAAATAAGTGTGTTGGAAACTGCCTCATTTCCTTGTCATATCCTTAAATTGGTGGCTGAAAATAGTGATTTTTGGGTAGTCACAATGTGCATCTTACACAGAGGAATGTCAGTGAACAGAGAGACAGCTTTTACATTCAGACAGACTCTCCTTCTCTTATTTGAGTTACTCTTAAATTGATTTCTGATGTTGCTAGTACGAGGCTGTACGAGAAAGGCAATAAAGAATGAGTTGTTTATGGGAAGCCAGAACAAGGTGGGATGCTGTTTGTGGTAGCAGCTTGGTATTAGAGCAACCACAGAATCATGGTCCAGATAGCTATAAACCTTGCAACAAAACAGAGATGTCCAAAAGTGTTTTTTTTTTTTTTCCCAGGGAACAAGTTTTACATTACTTGTCTTCAATTCTTTGACGAAGAATCAATGCATTCTAGAGCTGTAGCACTGACCACATGAATGGACCTTTTGTGACTAGAAATGTGTATGAATCATCTGGTCAGATGAAATGTTAATTGTCTGTACAGACCTATTATCTGCTAAGTCACATGAGTTGAATATTCTTTAGTCAAGATAACGGTTTCAGTACCTGCACTCTTTAAGAAGAGAGCAGTTACACTCAATTTGAGCAGAAGGCTATTTTAAGAAAGTATCTTCTCCAACTGCAACACATGTTGAAAGAAAAGTATGAGTAAACCCAAAATTGTGTAGTGGTACTCAATTAGGTGACTCTTCAAGTCTTTTTTGTAATTGCCCTTTGTTTTCTTCTTGAAGCTGTCCAGTCATGCCTGGAACTTGTGTAAACTTAAAGTTTTTTTTTTTCTTTTTTTCTTTTTTTTTTTTTACTTGAATTACTCATTAAATCAGTCCTGTTTCATATTCAAAAACCAAAAATGCTATAGCAATAAAAGGTTGGCTAGTAGACTCTGTGATAGTTTAGTTTCTGCCAAAGGCGATATTTTTCTGGTTAATTGGAGCAGTATCTTCAGTGAAACCTGAAGTTCAGTCAGTGTGCAAAGGAATAATGAAATGCTGCAATATGGTGTTACCCTGAAGAAATCTTGGAAAAAACAAAAGAGGTGGGAACCAAAAATCTTGTTCTGTTTGCACTTGCCGCAGAGTCAGAAGTCTTTGTATGGAAGTGAAAGTGTCATTTGATTATAATGATGTTTTATGTGCCAAATGTCTACTATCTGTACTGGTTTAACTATTTTACTAGCTGAGCAAGTATGTCTTCTTCAGATATCAAAGGCTAATGGCATATACTGTTAATTTGCTATTATCAATGCTATCAAAGTTATTGAATTTTTCTGACATTCTTGCAGTGTTAGATTAAGTAAGTGAGGTTGCTTGAGTTTAGTTGGAATGAGTGAAATGCATCGAGCTCTCAGTTATCCTCAAAGATAAGTAGAAGTTAATAGAACTGGAATAGACTAGAAATGAGAATCTGAGTGGTTGTCAAATATTTTCTGTGAGAGTTTACTTCACTTGGCTGAGCTACAAAACTGCTAGAGACCATCTACTGTCAGCCACACAAAAAATATTTGGAAGAACTGAACTTGCTTTCTGTTGAGGCACACTAAGAAGTCTCTCTTGTTTGGGCTTAGCTGAAAACAGTAGGTTGGCTGTGAAGGGTGGAATTAATGGCGTTTAACATGTGCTGGATTGCTGCAGGGTAGATGCAAGTCAGACTTTGCCTTACTTACTTCCCTAGCTTCCTGTTCTATTGGTACATCTGCAAAGCTCCTGGGATTCACCAAACTTTTATCTGTTCTGTCAGTATTTGCCTTCAGAAATGAGGCTAGACAAGTCATTGTAAGAGTCTGATCGAGAATAAATTTGTCTGATACCTTTAAGACCCCCTGGGAGAGGCAGAGAAGTCTGGAGCTGGTGTCAGTCCAAATCAACTTTTGTCTCCATAGAAATACCTGCTTAATGGCAAGCAGGTTTGTTGTCCCTCCAAGTGTTCCAAAGAACCTATGTAACTGTGGTTTATTTTTCCATTTTAATTGGTTTTAATGATAATGTGGTCAAAACAAGTGAATGAGTAAGGACCACTAATACCTACAATCAATAGCCTTAAAAGTAGGGAGGAAATGCAAGTAGTTTATTAGGTGGCATGTGAGTGTATTCGCAAAGCTACATAGAATATTCTTGACTACATTTATTTCTGTTTTGAGACTAGCTTTTGTCCTGTTGGCAATTCCAGCACTGACAATTCTACTTGACTTTAAGCCTGTGTTGTTCTCTACTATAACTCCATTGTTCCTGTGTATGCCAGAGTAAGTGGGATTCGTTTAATTCTCCTTGGATGCCATAAAGGTAGGCAAAACTATAAAAACAAAAAGCAGTTTTGGTAGTAACAATCAAGTTCTAGGAAGGTGGATATAATTTGTATGCAATTTTCTTCTGAAGGAAAAAAAAATAGAAGCCACGTTAGCAGGTACTGTATAAGGTATTCTGTCTGGTAGTCCACTGATAATATGTTGGTGTCTGGTGTATTTAACAATTTAAAAAATGTTTCTGCATTGTTAGAGAGGGCAGTTACTGATTTATAAACCTGTTAGTGGTGGTTTAGAACTGTAGTTGCATACCTTGAAAAAATACATTTTCTGTTTTTTCGATAAGTTTTTATTGTGTAATGGCCCTTTACAGAGTGGATGTTAGGGTATATAAGCTCAGGGAGGTCCGCCTTACAAAAGAGAAGGGAGTGTTCTACATAGGGAGTTGTTGAGGAGGACAGATATACTCACTTGTTTTGAAGGGTTTCTTTTTATGACCTTTACTTTCCAGGGTTGTCATTAGAAATTAGGGACAGAGATTACTTAATCCCAGTAGTTGAAGTATGTATGTGTGAGTTTAGGCACTTCATAGTTTAGACATCATATTATGGTTTTTTAATCCATCTGTTTCAAGTATCTAGAGAAGTTGGAACAGAACATAAGCAGTCTCACTGTGCTGCGATTCAGCACAGTGGTGAGTTGCAGCACTATTGTCAAAAGACTTATTAGAAACTTCTGGGGGAGGAGCAGCTTGACCTTCTAACCAAGAGTTTTTGTTCACTTTCTCTACTGTACTTCCAACTTCCTGGACTGCTGCTTAGCGCCTAAGAAATTGAGTCAGTCTCAAGTTCAGTTAAACCTTATCAGGTAGCTACAGTTTCTTTTGAGGGTTCTTTGGTTTTTATATACATAAGGGTAAAGGAGTTTAAGGAGGAACCATGCACTTTGTGTGTTATGTGGGTTTCTCCATAGTCGGAATTGTCATCTGATAGACGCACTGACGGACTCTTTCCTTCCCCCAAAGAACAGTAGCCAGGTACATACACACCTTTCTGCTTCTTCCATGCTGCCTCGCTGTGGGAGACCCAAATAGTACATTTTTTTTTCTCCCTTGTGCTGTCATTACAACATCTGATAGGTGAATTTGTGATATGACAGGTTTTTCATACAAATCCGTTTTAGTTAAGATACATGTTTGTATCTTCCACAATCTGTAGTGATCAACATCTTGCTACTTCCAGATGTAACTAGGAGCTAAGCTCAGTTTTCTGAGGGTAGTTTACTTTGTTTGTCTCATAGGATGGTCATAGGCAGCAGGATAAAATGAAAAGTAGTAGGCTGAGGTTTACTGGAAGTTTCCTTATTTGAGCGCTTAAATTTTGAGAAAGATTTAGGGTTTAATTTCAACTTTCCAATTTGGAGTGTTTCTGAAGATATTGATTAATGTTACTAGAAAGCCTTTATCTCACATGTGGTCTGTTTTCACTGCTGTCTGTGAGACTCCTATGTTTCAGGGCTTCTTGAAAGGAACAACATTGAAATATGAAACTAGTTGTCTTGGTATTGGTGACTGGTTTTTGCAAGTCTACTCTAAAAAAATTAGAACAGCAAGCAGCAAGATGAGGTTTAGTGAGTTTCTGCATCCTGTTTGTCCTTAGCGTAATGATTCTATTTCTTTTAAGGAGTGATTTTTTTTTTTTTTTTTTTTTTTTATTGTGTCAGGAAAGACAAAAAACTTTAAAATGAACTTTAATATCTTCTGTTATTATCACTTCTTCCATTTCTTCCCCACCCAGGCACAGTGAAAACTGAATTCTGTTAGAGTAATGGAAAACTGAAAGATGAGGAAGCAGCATGAGAAAGGAGAAATGTTACTCTTTTGAAAGAGGTTTTTGTGAAATATTTTCATAGGCTATTTAGAGATAATCTTATTGTCAACTAGTTAAAAAAAATAGGAAAAAACCCTCAGCTCTGGTCATAACTAGTCATTATGAGTGTCCTACTGCATGGCACAGGGTTTCACTCTAGTAGTTCTTGCATCCCAGCCATAATTTCTGGTTGATCTCGTTGGAATGTGTCTTGAAAAGATGTCCAGTCTTCCTTTAATGAATTAAAATTAATGTGAAGGAGGCAGTAAGGTGTACCCCTCCCCTCATTAATTAGACCAACTTATTTTCTTCATACCTGGCAATAATATGTGCTAGCTGTTCAAATTGGTGAATCTCTCTTTTAGTGTTGTATTTTACTATTCACTCCTTACAGGCTAAATCTGGACTATCTTTTTATGACTTGTGTTTTGGGGCCGATTAGAAAAGAAGTTTCTCTGAGCAGTCGTTACTGTCAGAAAAGCTGCACATCATGTGTCTTACAGCCAGATGCAGACTGCCATGGTGCTTCTGCTGCCACTGTAAGGTTATGAAATTCATTGCTAAAGCTGGGTCATGTTTGTCAAAGTCTGAAAGAAGACAGGGATTAGTCTGCCAGCATGGAGTGTATGCTGTGTGAAATGGAGAGGAGGAATTGACTGAAACCTGATCTTCTCGGTCCAGTGACTGTATTTTGCATAGCTGAAAATTTCAAAATAAATTCTTGTGCAAAATAGAGCATTTAAATGATAATATTTTTCTGACAATATTTTCTGGGAAATGATTGAAGAGCTAGATGGTTTTCAAATCAGTTATGTTTAGAAAGTTTATTTCCTGTCCTCAGTGCTTCCAGGCAGAAATGTAAGCATCATTGTTGTATCTCAAAATATCTAACAGGAATAACTTCAGAGGCACTGACCTTGCTGTAGTGGCAGGTCACCCTAGAGGGAAGAGATTGAAGCAAATTGCTTTTGTTAAGATGCAGATGATTTGGAAGCACTGACAAGGTTTTGATGTATTTAATGGTACAAGCTATCTTGGTATTATTCCTAAGAAGGGAGCCTGAAGTCATACTGCTGTGTGCTGTGATCCTGTCAGTTCCTGAGCCTTGCGAGGTCAAGCTGGGTAAATACCATAATGCAAAACCTCAAGGAAAGTGTTGGAGGAAGTGATACGGGTTGGAATTGGCATCTCAACAGAGTGCTGTGGTGTGCTGAAGATTGAGGTCTTAGTGGTGTCCGCCTGAGGCCTGGGCCGTAAAAATGCAACTGGGAAGTCTAATCTTTTACTCTTGGGAGAGACTGAGTAGTTAGGCTGAAACTCTCTGCCTTCTAAAAGTGTTTTTTGATTTATCTGTAAACTCTCTTCTGTTCTATGTTGCATAGCATTGTATCGCTCAGTAATCCTTCTTTCTTCCAACAACCTATTGAACCTTTTTGTCTTTGACACAGGAATGTGACTTGTGACCATGTAAATATTAGACAGTAAAAACATTCCTCTTGTTACATTATAGGCCCCTGGATTTGGGTTTGGTATTGCAATATCTGGAGGAAGAGATAATCCTCACTTCCAGAGTGGTGAGACATCAATAGTTATTTCTGATGTACTGAAAGGAGGCCCAGCAGAAGGACTGCTACAGTAAGTGCTAGACTTTGTGGGTTCTGATTTGGGGGGCATTCAGCTTTGTCAACGGTGCCTTAAACTCCAGATTTTGTTCTCAGGATGTCTATGTACAACTGATTGTTTAGTAGCTTATAAAACAGGTAGTTTGTTCAGGAATACCCATTCCCCAACATTTTCCCCTTGGCATAAAGTATTTATACTGTGTATTGTGATGTTTCTCATTCAGAGAAAATGACCGTGTTGCAATGGTTAACGGAGTTTCGATGGATAATGTTGAGCATGCGTTTGCTGTTCAGCAGCTGCGGAAAAGTGGGAAGAATGCCAAAATTGTAAGTAAATGTATCGAAGATTTAAGCTTACTTAATTTCTATAGTCGTAGAACAAAAGTGAAATGGTGTTACATCTGCTATGAGATACATGTATGGTGCAAGATACTTGAATATTACCTGTGTGATGCTTCAGGTTTAAATGACTATCATGAAATTTATGTGTATCACTAAATTTTTTTTTTAAATATGAATTATGATGTTTGGGTAATATGACACTGGATACTTGAAACTTCTTTTCAATACAGTAACGTTCTTCTCAGTTTACCAAAACCTCAGTTCTCCTTCTTGAGTGCACTTCTACCAAGTTTTCCAAAGGCTGGTGTGTGCTAAAGGACTTCACCCGCTCTTCAGGCACTGACTTAGTTCTTTTGCTGCTCAGTAAACGCTTTGCCAGCATAAAGTATAATTACCTTAATTCCTGTAATTTTGTAGGCTTATTCAAAGTGGTTGGCTTTTGAACTTGGCAGAATAGAACAGACCATCCCTAAAGGGTAGTAATCCAGCTTTCTGTAGAAGTTTGAGATTTGTGTTACGAAAAACAGAACACAAATGCACAATGTCGAGCAGTTTCTTAATTGGGGAAGACAGACTGGTAAGGCTTGTAGAAAAGCTTTTGTGCTGACGGATTTCTGGTGCTCTTTCCTGCTTTAGTGTAGTTGCAAAAAATTGTTCTGTTTTGCGTTTGTAGATAAGTAATTATTTTAAACAGATATAAAAAAACTGTGTGGTGAGTTCTGCAAGGCTTTAAGTATCTTGAATATTTAGTGTGTAGATTTATGTAGAGAAGTAATTAATGAAAACTTTAACTTGGTTCAGTTCTATAACACAGAGCAAATAAACCTCTCAACAGGATTGGGTCTTATTCTGGAAACAGCTGTCTGTGTTAATACAAACCAACTTTGAACCTTCAGTGGGAATGTTCCCCTTTCTCTGTGACTTGCATAAACACCGCTTTGGAAGATGGGGAGGCTTCAAAGTTGAGGAGAATTACTGCCAATAACACACTGAGTATACAGTAGATTACATGTTACCAAAAGAGGTTTTTAGCATCCTTTGCAAGGACAGTTAATCTTACCCTTTTGCCACTTTTGTAGAAGTGGAAAAAGGACTATATGTCCTGGTTTGAGTTAGAACAGAACTAATACTGTTCAGTGACTTTAATTTTCAGCTCAGTCTCTTCACTAAAACAACTGTAAAAACAACATACCCCTCCTCTCAAAAACAGATTTCTAGTAATCAGTATTGATGTCTCCTGTATCAGTGGTATAGAATTTGATAGTGAGGATGCAGGGATTCAGAGCATTCACAAATAAATCTGTATGTATTCTTTAGGGTTTTGTGATTAGCTTGGCTTCTGACATTTAGTAACACTGTTAGCATGACGCATCCAGAGGCTGATACCTAGTGTTTGGTTGTAGACTATCCGAAGGATGAAGAAAATTCAGATTCCAGTGTCTCGACCGGAACCTGAACCTGTGTCTGAAAATGAGGATGATAGCTATGATGAAGAGATACGTGATCCAAGAAGCAGCCGTGGTGGTCCAAGTGCCAACAGGAGGCATGAGAAGAGCTGGGTAAGAGATCGAAGTGCTAGCAGAGAGAGAAGCTTATCACCGAGGTCAGATAGAAGATCAGTTACTTCCACTCAGCCTGCAAAACCTACCAAAGTAACACTGGTGAAATCGAGGAAAAATGAAGGTAAATTGTAATTCTCTTACTAAGACTTGTGCTGTTTTTTAAAGGCAAGCTGCTTCAGTCAGTGTTACATTGAGGGCTTTCTGGACTGTATAAACAATGCTGTGAACTGCCCATTTTACCAGTAGCTAGCTGAGAACATAAACTGCTGTTGTGTTTCTGAGGGTGTTTTTTCATCATCTAAAATACGTGTGCTTAATTAAGACTAAAGTGTTTTATATAGTGTGAGCGAATCCCAACTGTCTGCCTAAAACCTGATAGTCAGTGGGTCTCGCATACTTCAAGACATACACTGAAGACTGAACTGTTTGCAAGAGGGGAAATGGTAGTTAGCATCTAAATTAAGCTATTGAACAACAGCAGTGATTACAGCTGGAGTTGAAGAAGAGATTGATACAATGGTAAATCTAGAGTGTAACTCGACTACAGCCCTTCATATGCCAAGTTTGTTTTCCTCTGTTTTCAGTGTAAATGTTGTGTAAAGCTGTGTTGTAAATATTCAGATCTCACCCTCCTTTTTTGGCTGTAGCTTCATCAGTTTTCTTCTTTCTTTATATTGCTTTTTTATAAAGAGTATGGCCTACGGCTGGCAAGCCACATATTTGTGAAAGAAATATCACAGGACAGCCTGGCAGCGAGAGATGGCAACATTCAGGAAGGCGATGTTGTGCTGAAGGTATAGTAAACGGTGGGGGTGCTTGTTCCAAGGGAAAGCACACCGATGGAGCTGTCTGAGAATGAGCTTGCTCTCAATAGCATAATTTCTTAGTAGAAGATGGGGTTTTTGAAATTATTTCAGAGCTGAAGAAATTTTAAGTCTAAATCAACCTTTCTAAGGAAAAGAATTATAAAGCTCTTTTGGTTGTTTTGGTGTTATTCCCCAGCCTTATTCAGGCAAGTAGTACCCAATGTAAATGCGTAATAGCAAATATTTGGGGTGGTACGAGACTCTGACCCTATATGCTTACTTAAACAATATAATGTTGTAGAATTGTGCTATTCAGCAGCACTAGAGCTTGTGTTCTGGTGAAATGCTGATTTTTGTAGAAATCAATATACCCAGAATTTTTTAATTGATACTAACAGCTTGTATTTCAAGAGACTTGTAAATCTGTTGGTGCAGAAAACTGTACCATTCCTTACTCTGGAGTATAGCGGTGCTGGTTGAAAAACCATAACTAATATTTTTAAAGCTTTGCATTAGTGGTACAGGCTTTGTCTTTGAAAGATGAGACTAACTGTTGATCTTAGGTTACAGTTTGGATGAGCCCAACAGTCTTCCATTTTATTGTGGTATTTTTGATAAATATCTCTAGCCATTTCTAATTATCAGACAGAAAACCACTATCTTTACTGGAGATTCACTGTTTGGGTTGTTTTTTCAATAAGTTTATATCTGCTCTTTTCTTACTCTGTTCCAGATAAATGGCACAGTGACAGAAAATATGTCCTTAGCAGATGCAAAAACACTAATAGAAAGGTCAAAAGGCAAGTTGAAGATGGTTGTTCAGCGAGATGAACGAGCTACACTGCTGAATGTTCCTGATCTTTCTGACAGTATTCATTCTGCTAATGCTTCAGAAAGAGATGGTGAGTGTTAATAAACTTGATTGCCAAAGGTAAAGACAAATTCCTTGTGTTCTGAAAATGGGAAATGCCCAAGTTGGGTGAGAGGGTGGGGAGGAGAAGAGTTTGGAGTACGATTGTCATGTGGGTAAATTCTTGTTTGAACAAAATTGAAATCCACACTTCCAAAAACAGTGGAGAAAAACAGTTTCTATTCCCATAGTTGTTTTTGTTTTTTTTTTTTTCAGGACTATTAAGTTTAGTTGTTCTGAAATAATAGATTTAACATCTTCATAAAAATTCTCTACAGAAGCTTTTTTCCATTTGAGCAGGTCACGCCACCATTTTAATTACAGTCATTTCATGGAAAACCAACTTTTATTTAACAGACATTTCAGAAATTCAGTCGCTGGCATCAGATCATTCCAACCGATCACATGACAGGCCCCGCCGCAGTCGTTCACGATCTCCTGACCAGAGGTCAGAGCCTTCAGACCATTCCAGACATTCTCCACAGCAGCCCAGCAACGGCAGGTGATGGCAGCATTGTCTTATTTTTCAATCAACTGTTTAATGTGATGTATAAGTTGTTAGGAGTGCTTGGATTTATACAGTGTGATGCAGAAATATGGTTGTTATATGGTATTCTAGCTCTCAAGAGATGCAGCTGATAATGATCCAAATTTTATTAGGCTTTAGGAGAAAGCGAACCTTTAACTTTAGTGTTACTCTCTTTAAAATAGACTCTTACAGCATTGTTGTATGAATGACAATGTAAATTTGAGAGTGATATATTTTAATATATGCAATTGTGTTTTGTTTTTGAGAATGCAGGTAGCTCCAAGGATATTAGAGATGACTACTAGCACAGTTCCCACTGAATGTCCACCCTGAGTAAACTTATAGAAATTGTGCTTTATTTTGGCATAGGCTTTTGATTTTTGTCATTAGCTTTCTTTAAAGTTATCTTCCATTTATGAATACATGTAATTCCTACAAAGTCAAGTGTATTGCATGGCAGATTTAACTTTTGGAACATAGATTTTAATATTTGAACTTGGTAGTGGAACATGCATGATAATTCTGCAGTAGATAAGTCCAAATGAAGCCAGAGGAGTGATCTGTTGTATGCTTTGGAACTTTTTTTTTCTGCCACGTGCAATTTTAGTCTTGAATAATGTGAATATGTCCTGTTCTGCATTTCCACTGTTTGTTGGACATAGGAATTTTTATTTATTAAAATAGAATGTCAGTGTTGGATTTCAGAGTCTACTAGATATTTCTAAGAAAAAAGTTTGCCTTCTGAGTGCTCATAGATGATGAAACAAAAGTTAGAATTGATCTGTTATGAATTCTGAACTCAAAGCCTGTATGTGAAGACTTGTAGATACTGTAAGTTCTGTAAAACAAATTAGAGCTGGCTGTTCCATAGCCTTTGCCCATGGGGAAAGTAAAACTTCTACCTTCAGTGTTTATATTTATCTTAAGGGTTAATAAAACTGCAAGACAGATCTTAACTGCACCTGGTTGGGGTTACAGATGACAAACATTTTTGTTTGTTTTCCATGTATGTTGTCTGGGGGAGATCCACAAGGCATGAAAGCTTGTTTTCAAGTAGGAATTCCGTATTAGTGAGGAGGAACTTAAAAGAAGGGTCCTGGATGCAGTGATATGAGACGCCTGTAGATTTGTTTTGGTTTGGAACTCTTATGTCTTGACATGCGTTTCTAATATGGAGTGGAAAGAGCTTGTGGACAGTGGAAGAACAAAAAATCCATTAAAACTGAAAGTATGACTGACTTAACCTAGTGCTAGTCCTTCTGTCGTATTACAGTGTGTTAGGTAGATAGTCACTTCCTCCCTATAGACTACACTGTCAGAAGAATTAAATCCTTCCTGAGAATGAACTTTGAAGTTATCTCAACTCTGAATGCATCCGCTTTATCTGCTTTATGAACAAGAACTACCTTGGCATGGATTGACTTCCTGTTGGACATGTCCCTTTCAAGATCAGAAAATTTGGGCCCTGAGCCACATGAAGAAGAACACGTTCAAGGCAACTGCTCTTAGTAGTGGTTATTTGTGCTAGTTCAAATCTGCTGTAAGATCAAATCAGTTGCAACAGCTTAATTTTTTAAAATTTGGAAAATCTGGAGGGGGGTAAAAAAGCTTGAGAACAACAAGCTGGGGAAGGAAAGGTACAAAAAGCCCTCATGTTGAGCTTAAGGAGGATATGAAAAATTGTGTTGACGATGATGAGTCTTTATTTAGACCCTGTTTGTATGTTAATGAGAAATTCCAGGGGAGTCATCTTAGTCCCTTCATACAAGCTGAACTACAGACTGACACTTAAGTCTGTACTGGAGTATAGGAATCTGCCAGCAGACATGCTTCAGCATTGCTTTGCTGTTTGGCAGGGTCTTCAATGTTGTCCATCTTTCAGTATTCTAAACTGGTATGTACACCAGTGTGCCTGCAGTTTTCCTGGATATAGAATTCCCATAACAATTACTATTTGAATTTTCTGTCAAGGAGGAAGTTCGCAGATGTCTTTTGAACAGTCTTTTTAAATTCTAAAGCATCTTCTTAATTCATTATTAAAAATTATTAATTATGGTTGTGCATTGTTTTTTCACTTGTGGAGATTTGTAAATTATCCACAGTTCAACTTGAAAGTGATCCAGGGAATGAATCTTAAAATTATCACCAGATAAAGCCCTGGAGATTTGGAAAATTTATAGTCAGCTGATACTGAACTAAATACTAAGTGAAAGAAGAGAAAAATACGTCTTGGCTTTGAGGAGGAGCTCTTGGAGCAGATCATGTTTTAAATGTTAAATATAGTTTTAAAAGATGTATAATTTTAAAGCTATGCAGGACAACAGCTGTTTAGGCAGAGGAAAAACGCAGCTTAAATAAAGGAGGTCAGATAACGTAAAGCAACTTCATATAGTCTGTGAGGAGCTGTACTTAAAAGCTAGAATGAGCAAAAGAGGTCTCTGCACCTTACATTGGAGAGTACTCAGGAGGAGGTATCAAACTATACTCCTTCTTACCTATCTGGTCTCATTGCTACCATAACAGGTCTTTGAGCTAAATAAGCTTTTGCTGTGACGCATCCTGAAAAGAGACATTTACAGCCAGGTGCTGGCAAGCCTGCCACATTACATCTCTGGGCTGCTCTTCACTCCCATTTGGGAACTCTTCCCTATGCTGCAGGCTGCTTCAGCCTCAGCAAGAAACATGTGGTAGCTTGAAGAAATCCCTGTAGAGGTCATCCTTAATTTTGAAAGGATGAGGCTGACTTCCATAATACAGTTGCCAATTTATGTATAGCATGAGAGATGTGTCATTTTGTCCATTTTCAAAACAAGTTGGAAAAGTTGCAATATAGGACTAAAACCAACCCTATTGACAATGTACTCAGGAAAGCACCTCTTGGCTCTTACAATCTTTGCATGCTGAACAGTTTGAGAAGTGCCAAAAACATGGAAACATCTTGCAGATTTTCATATTTTGCAGACCTTTCTGTTCAAACAAACATTCAAACTGTATGTTGCAGTCCATCTTTTTTTGCCTCTGAAGTAATAGCCATCACAGTCGATGGCACTAGCATGTAGCTGACTGCTTTTTGTGACTGAAGGTTATTTGAAAATTATTCTGGTAGACGAACTTTAAAAAACAAAAGGGTGGCGGGGAGGAGGGTGAGGTAAAGAGGGCCCTATTACAGCACAGATGTTAAACAATAGCATCACAGTGCACACCCTGAACAACACCTGTGTCTTTTGGGAATTGCAGCAGTCATTTTTTAAGTTTTGACCACAGTTGTGTTTCTATCAGTTTTTCCAGCTGAAACTTTGTCTTGCGTAGAGTAGAACTGACCTTTTGCAGGCATGCTGGTTGGCAGGGTGTATCTGCCTATATGTGTAGCAGTAGCCCAGTCTGGAACCATTGCTGCAGTTACTTGCCTGTCTTGTGCTGTGCTTTCACTGCCTGTGTTGTACTTAGTGTTCTTGAGAGCTGTTTTCTGCCCTACTTATATTCTTTTTAATATATGCAGGCATAAAAGCAACATAAAATGATTTTGAACTATGTGGAGAGGAAATGTAAAACGAACTTTTTCCTTGTGTAGTAACTGCAGCATTTTTGACCTTTTTTTAAAGGAAAACAGAGAGAGTGCTATTTTGAAATAATGTGTCTGTTAAGTGTTAGGAGATGCTCAGAAACAGGTACAGGTATAGAAGGCTCACGAGGAAATTTGCTGTTAACACTTCATTAACAAGTGCTTATTACCCGAAAATGTTTGGATGGGGAGTGAGATCAGTTGCATCTTATGCTACTGCTGGACTTTTTCTTTAGTTCTAAGACACTTAGTATGCATTTAAACAGCTAACTGTGGGTCTGTTTTTTAATGAGCCAGGAACTATTTTTCAAGGCAATGATTCCAGTCATGGTTTAATCTAGTGTTGGAAGTAAAATACATGATCTGTTAGACTATGCACTTAATTTTACTTAGAAATGACAATATCTTGGAAATCTGGAAGAGGAATAAGAAAATTCTTACTGGTGAAGTTTGGGAACAAAGTAGAAGGGTTCATGCTTGCTTTCTGTTTTGTTAGATGTAGTGGTTTTGGCATCATTTTAATCAAGTGCTCCCAAAAGAGTTTCTCTGAATAAAAAAAGGTACAAATAAGGATTTAAAAAAATTAGCCTGCTGTACTTGTTTTTGTCCATGACTTACAACAAGGTGGCTGCTTACAATGCAAGAGTGCTTGTGTCTTCCCAGATTGTGATGACTGCAGTATTTTTCTGTATTTTTTTTTAAGCTGCTTTCATTCACACAGTTCAAAAACTAGTAAGAGGAAACTACTGAAAAGTCTCAGTATCTCTTGACTGAACAGTTAGCTAAGCTTTGTTTGTGATGTTTCGAACTTCATGTTGCTTCAGGAAAACATGTTCTGCTTGTGTTTAGATCATAGATGTTTATTACTGCTTCTTTCTCATGCATCTTGGATAAGTAAATTTAATGGGATCTGTTTCCTTGCATCATAGCTGCAACTCGAAGTCTCGGTTCTGATTAAAATAGTCTCTACTCTGTATAATGGACTTTTCTGGATACATTTGTACTTTATAGAAAGTGATACTCATTGTTGCCTGGTAGCGCCATCTAGCTGTTGGTAGTGAAAAACCTTTCCTTCCACTTCCTGCCCCCCTCTCCCCTTGTACAGATTTTTCCTTTATGAGAGTAGATGGACTTGCACCTACTGACCAAGCCATTGTTGTCTTTCAGGAAGTACCTTTTCCCCCTCCATGGCAATTAAGTCTAATACTATATAAAAAGCTGTGAATTGTATCTCAAATAGTTTTTATATCCTGTTTTGCGAGCTCTTGGGAAGATATTGAGTATCTTGTGACTCTTCTATTTTGAATGCACGTGTTCTGGAATTAAGACATCTCTTTGACATATTGATCTGCTTTTTTTCTTCAATATGACAATGTTCACCTGCTTTGACCCTATTAAATTATTTCCTATTCAATAGTGTAGCAGTTAACATTTTGACATACAGTATATGTTCTTTTCAGTTGTACTCTATGGTACAGCTGATACCATATAACAGTATAGAAATACCTGATCTTTTGAGCTAAAGGAGTAGAAATTATGTTCTTCTGACCATTAGCTGCTCTCATTGTTTAAAGAAGAGAGACTTAATTATTTTAATTGGTCACATATCCCTTTGTTTTACATGGGAAGCATGTATAGGAACTGCATAAGAAGCAGCAAGTTTTCATTTAAAACACATGGATGACTGAGTGTATGAGAAGCACTCCTGCATTGTAATAGCTGTGGATTGAAAGTCTCATCCCTCTGAAGACTGAGAAGTCAGAGGCATGTTTGTGTTCTACCTTTTATCTCTGCAAAGCCCTACCAAGAGCCACGCTGGCAGCACTTGTGTTCTAGGGCAGCTGCTATGAAAAGGAGGAGATAAGTTAGCTTGATCACAATAAAGCCTAACAATTAAGTCTAAAAATCCATGATGCCTACAGGGAGGAGTGAGAAAAAGATACCGTAACTGCTCTTCTTCACTTCTTCCCTTTGTTTCTCAGTTTCTTATGTAGCTTTCGATACAGAGCACATGTATGACATTTGTGCTTGAAGCAGAGGCCAGTATGTCTTGTGATGCCTGTTCTGTTTCTAAAAAGTTGTGTCTAGTGAAATCCTTTATTAATATGAGGTTAGGGACAAAATGCTCAGATTCAGAAGTGGTAATAGTTGTTCATAATGTGAATGGTCTAAGCAAACTTCATTTACCTAGTAATTGGCAGTTCTTTACCCACCAAACCCAAACTTTATGAATGAAAGGATTTATTCTTTAGTCTTAGTAGACAAATGTTGTAGCAACAATTCTATATGTGGAGTGGAATCTTTTTTTTTTCTAATATAGTCTTCGAAGCAGAGAAGATGAGAAGACAACTAAACCAGGAGCTGTCTCTACACCTGTAAAGAATGGAGATGATATTTCTAAAACTATGGAAGAAGTGGCAGTCGAAAGAACTGAAAAACAAACTCCACCACTCCCAGGTAAAAACGTACTCATTATGCATAATGTTGTTGAGAATGGATGAGTAGTGAAGACTTCATGCCATTGCATCTTTGTGGAATCATTTCTGAAGTCTTAAAGTAGACTAAGTCCTAATTATTTCTTATTTCTGAGTATGAAGAGTCTTTGTAACCATAACCTCATTTATATCCTAGAGTTTCAGTATTTAAAACATAAGCTGTGGGGTCAGCCCATTATATAAAGGTCAAACTTCAGTGTTGAGAGCTGGATTTATAGGTGATGGTCATAAAGAGTTTTGTCCTGATTTCTCAAGCAAGGGTAAAATCATCATGTCTTCTCTGAGAGTCAAGCAGCAGACCGGTTCTTTAGAGTTACTGTAGCAGACAATATTTAAACAAGGACATCGTTAAACCTGTTCAGGGGAACTGTTCCCAAGGCAGAGCTCCAAACATGCTGAAATGCTTTGGAGCTGTCGCATCTACTAAATACAGTCATAAACTAAGAAGGCATTTGAACAAGTGTAGTACAATTAATAAAACAAGAAAAAAGTAGCATCCCTTTTTTTTTTCCAGAAATGAAGAATAATCTAGATGGCAGCAGATAAAAGCTAATTGGTATATAAAAGGAAAAACATAAGACGGTATGGTGACAGGATAGAGTTCTGGGCAAACTGACTTAAAGGATTTCTGTTTTTCCAGAAGAAGGAGCCTCAGTGGAATTAAAAGTGGAGAAAGGAGAAAGTGCATATGCTTTAGAGGAAGCTTTTTTTGAAAGGCTGGGTAGAATGAGGAAAAGAACATTGAAGCCTGAAAATATCTGAAGACTTAGGGATGAGCAGGGACACTTCTGCATATAGTATTCAGTTGCTCACTGAAGAACTGGAAGAGTTATGATGGTGATAGACTCAAATATCTGCAAATTGAGAACAGTAGGTTTTCTGATGCAGCAGCCGTTACTAAAAATATTGTCATAGGAGCTGACCTTTGGCAGTAGTGTTACAAAAATATGCAAATAAAGTAAGTTTATATTTGCCAAGATAGAAAAAAAAGATGTGATGGAGAGATGAGAAAAATGAATTCTGTATTTCTTTAAGATATTGAAGGTTAATAATTGACATAATACAAAGCCAGCCAGGATGGGAGAACTCTGAGATGGTTCTTGGTCCAAAGTAATGTACTAATAATTGTTTAAGGGACTGGAAAGCAAATAATAGGTACTGTTGGGATTTTGCTGGTTAGGGAGGAGGAAGTAGTTTTGTTGTTTGGTGACCAGGAAGAGTCACGTGGAAATGGTTTGGATGGGAGGAGATATAGGCCATTACATAAAGATAAAATTTAAATTTGTAGCTGCAGACGTATTTTTGCATGTTAATTGTGAGATTAAGAGGTGCAATAAGGGGCATAATCCTCTAACAGCTTCCCAGAAAACTCTAGGGAAATGAAGATCTTTTAAAGACAGTAAGGAAAATATGGCTAGAAAAGCAGTTTTTGTAGGTTCTGTGGCAGTTTTCTACTTAGACCAAAGGGGAGATGTCTGGCATCATTGGTTGTTTCAAAGGAGGGTGGAAGGAGAGTATTTGTTCAGAGGGATCATCAGAGGCTTAGGCTAGGAAAGAGTCATTAAAGACTTAAAAGAAAATGTTATGTCACTGTGTGGTAATGACAAAAGTCACATTAGAAAATAACTTATTACCAAATTGTTTTCTGAAATGTCTCATTTCAAACAAGTCTATGCAGTGATTTGAAAGGAAGATAGCAGAGTTGTTGGGAAGATCAGGGATATTTGGCTCATTCAAAGCCAACCTAGTTCGAAATCAACTTTATTCAAGTGTGCAGAGACAAGACTTAAATGTTGTCATTCTTCTGACATGACCAACCACGTAGCAGAGAAGAGCCCCTGTTAGTGTCCATTACTGTGGGAATACTAGTGGCAGGCTCCTCCTAGTGACTCCAGAGAATCTGTGCACCAGAGTCATAGTAAGTGCTGATCTTTAAAAACCACCCGCTGGACCACAGTAAGTGTTGAAATTTGCCAACCTCAAGGCACACAGCAGTAGCGTGAGTGTTTCTGGTATTTTTGTCTCAAAAATTGAATTCTTGAGGGAAGAGAGCCAATAGAAAATCAAGTTACTTCAGATGAATCAAGGTGAGCAACAACAGGGTTTGAAGTTGTCTTGTGATCGTGAAGCCTTCTAGGCCTTCGTTTATGGTGTTCAGAATACTTAGTGGAAGCTTTGGTGGTTTTTTTACTGAAGTATTAGTTGAACCAGTAATCGTGCTGCGTTGAATAGCACAGTGAGTGTCTTCCTTTATTGTAAGTTTCTAGTATTTCACTTTTAAGTGGTTTTGAATGGGGTAGAGGAAGGCTACAGGAATGGTAATTAAGCTCCTAAGTTAATCTTGGTTTTCTCACCTTTAAGTAACCAAATGGACATTTGAAATCTTTTAATGTTTTAATAGAACCAAAGCCAGTGTATGCACAAGGAGGTCAGCCAGATGTGGATTTACCAGTCAGTCCATCTGATGGTCCTTTACCTAATTCATCCCATGAAGATGGAATGCTTCGGTAATGTAATTCTAAACTCTGTTTTTGAATCTGCCTGGTCCTTGAGCAAACCAAGTGTTTATCCAAGGTGATGAGTAACCTGTATAAATGATCTGATGTGAAGTTCAATATGCTATCCTGACAGTTCTGTTCAGAAATATGAGGTTGAAGACTTCTGGTTTATTCCTGAGCTTTACTGGCACTTCCATTTTTCAATATGCCATTTTAAAGTTTATTAATGTACTATGGAAATTAGCTGTTAAGATGATAACTGTTGAGAAGAATTTGCAGTGTTTCTCCTCTTGGGTACCCCACTCTTCTTCTTGCCCAATCACTGTTTCTTGAGAGAGGAGGGATACTGCAGCATATTCATTTCAATGAATAAAGGTCATTGAAGAAATGTGCTAAGTCATTACGTGGATGTGATTCTACTGAACTGGGATCTCTTTTATGGACACTAGTGTACAGGAGAAAGGATTCCAGTTCAGTTTTTGTCTCAAATTCATTTAATCTCTGTAGAGCCAAAATAGATACGTATCCCGGCACAGTTCTTTTCCAAAAATCTTCCTTTTTTTAGAGTGTCAAAATGCTTCACATAAGTATATGAGTGTAAGACAAACCAACCCCTCTAAACAAGAAAATGCAGGTGGATTTTTTTGGAAGTGTGGCTTACAAATGTGTTGTAGTGCTGCAGATGACAAAGAGTTAACGGTATGCTTAATATGATATTCTTCCAACTGAAATGATAGGTGAAGTAGTTCTTTGCATGTATTCAGTTTTGAATTGACTGAGTTACTTTTTTGCTAATGCATCTCTAAGTGAATGTTTTCTGTATCTCTAGGCCAAGCATGAAACTGGTAAAATTCAGAAAAGGAGATAGTGTGGGCTTACGACTAGCAGGTGGCAATGATGTTGGTATATTTGTAGCTGGTGTTCTGGAAGACAGCCCTGCAGCAAAAGAGGGATTAGAGGAAGGGGACCAGATTCTCAGGGTACGCCTAAAACAATAACTGTACAAATGTTCTGTTTTACCATAGTAGGTTTTCTTTCTGTCGTGTTGAATATATTGCCTTTATAGCTCATACAAGTTTTTTTCCCATGTATATACTGACTAGATGACTTAATAGCAGAAAAATCTCCTGTTATTCTACTGTTGCAAGGAAGGTTAGTAAGCTTTATATCCAATTTCTTAGTCTAATTCAGTTGATAAAGTTGTTGGGGATTTTTAGCTGCTGTGTTGCAAAATATTCGGAGGTCTCTATATGTTGTAGGTGCTCCATAATATAACAACTTCCTATTACTCTGGAAGCTAGGCTTTTATCAAGAACTAAAGTTAGAGTATTTAGAGATACAGGAGATAACTTGAGATAAATGTCCTTGATGTGTATGTATGAAAATGAATTTTAAAAAAAGCTATAAATTGATTTAGATTTACCATTGTGTATCGAAAAATCTGTTCTAATGTCATATACTAAATCCAACTGATTACTTCATTGATGCCAGGTAAACAACGTCGATTTCACAAATATCATCAGAGAAGAAGCTGTCCTTTTTTTACTTGATCTTCCTAAAGGCGAAGAAGTAACCATTTTGGCACAGAAGAAAAAAGATGGTAAATATTTGTATATCAATGTGGTAGATAACTTAGAACAACATAAGAAGTATAGGGAATGATGGTTAGCTTGTGGCTTGCAGGAAATTAGCACCTTATGAACACTGTTAACTTCTTTTAGATTTGGGATAGGTTACTGGTAAAAAAGGATTAGAGATGGATATTGTAACAGTCCACCACCACCATCCATCTCCTCCTCTCCTCAACAAACAAGCAAAACCCAAGACACCCTCAAGAGGGGATGGAGAGATGGAGAACAGCCTACCCTTACCCCCCAGAAAACACCCAGCAAAAAAAAACAACCAACCAACCAAACTCTAGCATCTTTTGAAAGTATTGTCTTTAAACGTTGGGGGAAGCAGGAGTGTCTGTGGCAGTTAGACCACTGAAAACAAGCAATTACACTAATGTGCATGCATACACAAACTTCTTCCCAGTAAGATTCATTTCTTCCAAGGGAACTTAATTAAGCTTGCACCAATTTCTTGACCATGAAAGTTGAATTTGTGGGTAGTTCACTGTTAATAGTTATGCTGCTTAAAAAAGAACAGTTCTGAGATACTAAAGCTTCTTGAAACAATGCTGTGTATTTGAAGCAAGGAGAATTAAGGTGCAGCAGGGTTTTTGAGTAATTCTTGTGAGCATTAGGACATTACTTGAACTTAAGTAACACTTCATATTTTGGGGTTTCTTTTTCTTTTTTTCAGTTTATCGCCGCATTGTTGAGTCTGATGTAGGGGATTCGTTCTATATAAGAACTCATTTTGAATATGAAAAGGAATCTCCTTATGGGCTAAGTTTCAACAAAGGTGAAGTGTTCAGAGTAGTGGACACTCTGTACAATGGCAAACTGGGTTCATGGCTGGCGATTCGAATTGGCAAGAATCATAAGGAAGTTGAAAGAGGTATCATACCTAACAAAAACAGGTATGATCTTAAAAGACTTAAATTGCTGTTTTACAATTTTATTTAATTTTTTTTTAAATTATGCATCTGTATGATGAATGATTGTACTTGTTTGTAGGATGCTAGTTTATAGAAATGATTCAGTCAAAGTGACAGTGTTAAAACAAATTGAGGTTAAATATTTGATCTCTGGATTTGATTTTGACTCTTCTACAGTCCACAAAAAAACTTAAAACTAAGTTTTAAGAGTGCAAGAGACAAGGCTATTTAAAGCTTTAGAGATGTGGTATAAGCTTCAGTAGTTCAATCTTGTACTTTCTAATACAGAAAGAATGAAAGCCTGATTCAGCAGGTGGTAGTGGCTTTTTTTTTTTTTTTTTTTTTTGAAGTAAGCTTGCTAGTCAAGTGTTACTTGAGAAGCTGACTTCCATGAATAACTAGCTGGAATTTGTTTTCATCTTAGAGCTGAGCAACTAGCTAGCGTACAGTACACGCTTCCAAAGACAGCAGGAGGAGATCGAGCAGATTTTTGGAGATTCCGAGGTTTGCGTAGCTCAAAAAGAAATCTCCGAAAAAGCAGAGAAGACCTTTCTGCCCAGCCTGTTCAGACAAAGTTTCCTGCCTATGAAAGAGTTGTTCTTCGGGAAGGTATAACTTCATTCTTACTGTTGTGGGTTAACAGGCTTGTGGGGTTTGCTTTGTATTAACCTATGTATTTAAGAGTATCTTGCATTTGTTTTAAAAAGTTGATCTATTTTGATTTTTTGTTTTCCTTCAATTCTAGCTGGATTTCTCAGACCTGTAACCATTTTTGGTCCAATAGCTGATGTTGCAAGGGAGAAACTTGCCAGAGAAGAACCAGATATCTTTCAAATTGCAAGTAAGTGTGAGATCAGGATTATTTTTTTTCCAGTTACGAAATAGTCAACTTTCTTTTGCTAGTTGCTTGTTTCTACATGATTACTTCAGCTGTTAAAAAATATAACAAGATATTGACAATGTTCAGGAACAGACTAAATAGCTCTTTGACTGACTGGTGGCTGATAATTCTCTGAAGGTACAAGTAATATATATAGCCTTCTCAAATTTCATAGCTTCATAGAATGTTAGGGGTTGGAAGGGACCTCTGGAGATGGAGTCAACCCCCCCTGCCAGAGCAGAACCTATCTTATCTAGGGCAGGTCACACAGGAACACATTCAGATGGGTCTTTAAAAGTCTCCCAGGAAGGAGACTCCACAGCCTCCCTGGGGAACCTGTTCCAGTGCTCTGGAACCCTTACAGTAAAGAAGTTCTTCCTCGTGTTGAGGTGACACTTCCTGTGCTTCAGCTTATGACCATTGCCCCTCGTCCTATCGCAGGGTACAAGTGAAAACAGGTTGCCCCTTTCTTCTTGACACCCAGCCCTCATATATTTATATGCATTAATTAGATCCCCCCTTAGTCTTCTCTTCTCTAGACTAAAAAGCCTCAGGTCTCTCAGCCTCTACTCAAAAGGCTGTTGTTCCAGTCCCCCAGTCAGCCTCGCAGCCCTCTGCTGGACTCTCTCAAGCAGATCTCTGTCCCTCTTGAAATGGGGAGCCCAGACCTGGCCACAATACTCCAGCTGAGGTCTCACCAGGGCAGAGTAGAGGGGGAGCAGGACCTCCCTTTTTCTGCTGGACACACTTTTCTTAATGCACCCCAGGATACCATTGGCCCTCCTGGCCACAAGGGCACACTGCTGTCCCATGGGCAACTTGTTGTCCACCAGGACCCCAAGGTCCCTCTCCACAGGGCTGCTCTCCAGCAGATCACCTCCTAAACTGTAGTGGTGCATTTTATTACTCCTTCCTAGGTGCAGGACTCTGCACTCATTCTTGTTGAACCTCATTAGATTCCTCTTTGCCCAAATTAAAATTTCTTTTTAATTCAGTACTTTTTAATTGGATTTCTAAGTGCTTTTGTAAAGTTGTATTGGTTTTTATGGCTGAATTGGTGTGTAGATTTTCTTGTAGTATTTTGAAGTGAGAAGTAACCTCACTTCAACCTGAGTTGATGATTTGAGCTTTGAAGTGATTTGTTTTATCTTAATGAGAGAATGTAAAATAAGCTGTAAACTTACAGCAGACTTCTTCTGTGTCCTCTTTACCAGAAAGTGAACCAAGAGATGCTGGTACTGACCAACGTAGTTCTGGCATTATTCGTCTTCACACTATTAAACAGATAATTGATAGAGTAAGTAGTTTGCTTTTTTACATGTAACACAAGAAGAGTAAAACTGGTATTAAGGATAGTGTTGGATGCTTTAACTGTAGAAGAATAGCTAATAGTGTTTGCTTTAAAAACAACTTTCTAATTTTTCTATTGGTTAGTAAAAAAAACCCCACCCTTTTCCTTCTCCATATTGGTAGCTGCAGCCTAGAAGTAATTCTAGGCTTTGTTCCAGGAACTGTTGTCCTCTCTGTGGAGGATGTTTTGAAAAAAAATTTAGTATAGAAGTGATTCACTTTCTTGCCTCTGTCCTTTTTATCATGACAGGACAAACATGCTTTATTAGATGTCACTCCAAATGCGGTAGACCGTCTGAATTATGCCCAGTGGTATCCTATTGTAGTGTTCCTAAACCCTGATTCTAAGCAGGGTGTAAAGACTATGAGAATGAGGTTGTGCCCAGAATCACGAAAAAGTGCCAGAAAGCTGTATGAAAGAGCTCACAAGCTACGCAAAAATAATCACCATCTCTTTACAAGTAAGTGATTAGAGGTACTGGATTAATATTTCTGAGAGGAAGGGGGGGAGGTGAGATGAGAATAGACTCTTTCTCCAGAATTCTTGCAGATGGACCAAGTCAAGAAAATTGTTGACTTAATCAGACTCCCCTGTTCAATAGTCAGTAGTTCATTCTGTGTGTTGTTTGTAGGCGACTGCAGAAAGATGGAGCCATCTGAAACACCAGAATGACATTTTTAATAGATCTGGTGCCTTTGCAAGATGGCCAGCCAAAATCAAACATTTCAATAAATAGCAAGTGCGGGATTTTTTTTTGTTTGTTTGTTTTATTTTGATTTGTTCTGGTTTTTGTTTTGTTTTTTTTTTGGTCTGGCTGAACTGAAGCCTCACTTTATTCTAAGTTACTGTACATTTTAACCCTTAGGAAATAGAAATTTAAAACCACACCAGACTTTAAGGTTGCTTTGAGTACTAATCTTTACGTTGTAGGTTAAAACTATGATTTAAACAGTAAGTTTATATTGCTTTTATTACTGGTAGTACAGATCCTTCTCATAAGTCAAACTAACCTGTTGTACTTCTAGCTACCATTAACTTGAATTCAATGAATGAAGGCTGGTATGGAGCTCTAAAGGAAGCAATTCAGCAACAACAGAATCAACTAGTGTGGGTTTCAGAAGGAAAGGTAAGAAATAAAGTTTGAGGGGAAATGAAAAAATTGTGTGTATTAAAGGTTCTTTGTACTTCTGTTGTTACTGATGTTGCAGATATATTTTTGCTTTGAAGACTTTGTGGGGACTGGATGTTTTTTTTCATGAAAGCTTCTGAGTGTTCTGCTGCATTGGTACTAGGAGCGAGGTTGCCTAATAATGAATTACTTTTTGGTGAATGTAAAAGCATGTGCCACATCTGTTATTTCTGATTTCTGACTTCTGAGAACTGTTTTCCCACTCCTGAGAACACAGATACAAAATCACAAGTTAGTGTTCTGTTTCCCACTAAAACTCAATGTGCCTTCTCAAGCAGCATGGTAGATCAAGCTGCACATTAGATCGATCCTCTTGAAGAACGAATAGCAAGTGAAGTACCAACTACAAGTAAGCAAACGATGAATTGGCTATTCCGACATGTTTCATAAAACTTGAATTTCTGTTCAAATTGAGCTGCTTTCATCTCCTTATAATTAGCTTTAAGTTAATGAATACAATATTGTAATATCACTTGGAAGTGTGGCTTTGTGCAAAATGAATTTGAGCTAGACTGCAGAAAAGGCTATTGCGTGTAAGCCTAACATCTTCAACGACTGAAAACCTGATATCTCCTCCCCGTGATGTTCAGAATTGTTGAATTCTCATACTGTTGCAGTGCTGCTGGATTTGGAATAGAACTGTTTTAACTATCAGACTTTCAGTTACAGTTTGGAACACGTTAAATGCATTCTGTTTGTTCTTAATTACTCGCAAAAAAAGTTTCCAGGCTTTACATTGCAAGACCAAAGGCATTCTTTTAAAAGGTACTTCAGTAAACTCTTATTTTGTTGGACGCAGGCAGATGGTGCTACGAGTGATGACCTTGATTTACATGATGACCGCCTTTCTTACCTCTCAGCTCCTGGTAGTGAATATTCTATGTACAGCACAGATAGTAGACACACATCTGATTATGAAGATACAGATACAGAAGGAGGTGCTTATACTGATCAAGAACTGGATGAAACGCTGAACGATGAGGTTGGAACTCCTCCTGAATCTGCCATTACACGTTCTTCTGAACCTGTTAGAGAGGATTCTTCTGGAATGCATCATGAAACTCAGACTTACAGTACTTACGCATCTCAAGCTCTGGCACAGCCAAATCTCAGAATAGATTCTTCAGGATTTAAAACTACTTCTCAGCCGGTAAGGAAGTGGTTTTATAATCTGATCGCTATACATTTACTTCAGGTGGCAAGTTCTCTCGAACAAGAAATCTGTGTTTATAATATTACCACCAGTATTAGGAGTGCATACAAGTATCTGTCAACAGCGACCATGTTATAATGAGGTGGAGAACCATCTTGCCCTATCTGTTTTAATGACTCATTCTAACAGGAGGGGGGTTGAAGTACCATTCTACCTAGAATAAATGTTTTACTTCTTTAGTTTTCAACATAATGAGTTTCTGGAAGTGCTAGTGCATGAAGCTTCCAGTACATTTCATTCTACATCTAGCTGCATTGAGCAAAGCATTTAAATTATTTTAATAGAAGTTAAAAAGTCAAACAGTGATTCAATAGTGGTATATTTAAAATATTTTAAACACTTCACAGAAAGCAGAAGCCTCACCTGCAGTCCCTTACATTTCCCCGTCGCCTGAACCAAACCCTGCAACCTCATCAACCTCTGCTGTAAATGCTAATGTAAACCTAAGTCATGTCAGACTGGAGGAGCCTACTGCTGCTCCTTACAACTCTTACCAACCACAAGCGGGCCCCTTAAGAACATCAAGTACTGAGGGAGCTCATATAGTCCTAAGAGATCAAGAGCCATCATCCTTATCGCCGCATATAGATCCAGCAAAGGTACCTATGCCACGTTGTTGTGCTGATTTCCTGCTATACATCAAGCTAGCACATGATCTTTTTGTTTTGCCCTTATTTGGAGCATTCCTTTTTTTTTTCCTATAAGAGATCATGCAGGTTACAAAAAAAAAAAAAAACAACCCAGTGCATCTGAATTGCTAAGCATCATCTAATGTTTTGTGTGCATGGCTTCAAACTACATACTTGCTTCTCAAAAAATGATATTTTTAAAAAGAGGCTGCAGTCTGTATTTTGATTTTACTTTATACGTGTGATTTCTGGCTTGTCAGTGTTCTTCTGTTTATTGAGGCCTTGAGAAAAATCTATTTCCCTAAAATTACACTAGATCTTTATATACTTTAAATCATGCCAAGTCCTTGATCATGAAAATGAATCCACTTTGTTGTGTGACTTTGTATACTTCATCAGCAGCACTAGAACAAACTTAAAATAGGTAAATCAATTTACATCCACTCTTCCTACTCTCTGCAGAAAAAAGTGTGGGCCCCACACTTCTACCCACATACCCCAAAGATGAGAGACCATTGCCATTGTTTCCCTTTTTAATTTACTTCTGTATTTTTGCTTAAAAATAGTACTGGAAGGGGTCTTTGGAATCACCAAGTTCATCTTCCTGTGATTGCAAGCAGCTGAATCAAAATTGTTCTGCTTTTAGACAAAACTAAAGTGTATATTTAAAACTTAAGCTTAAAACATTACATTTCAAGGGCAGCCACAGTTGCTCTTCATTTTAACTGAGTATTCTGCCTCTTTTAACAGGTGTACCGAAAGGATCCATATAGTAATGAGGAGGTGTCCCGACAAAGCTATGTCTTAAAACAGCCAGCAATTAATCATCCAGTACAGAGACAGGAAAGAGACCCAAATCTGATTTACGAATCCCAGACTCAGTATGCTGAGAAACAACCTAGTAGGGACTACGAACAGTCAACATACAGATACGATTCTGCAAACTATGCAGATCAATTTTCTCGTGGCTATGACCCTCGCCTACATTATGATGACCGTGTGCCTCCCTATGAGGAGCACTGGGCATATTATGATGAAAAACAGACCTACAACCAAACAAGAACAGCTTATGACAACCAGCCTCCTAGAGATCTTGATTCCAGACAAAATATGGAAGAGAGCACAGAACGCAGCTATTACCCAGCACAACCTCGTTTTGAGGAACCTCCTCCAATGAGCTATGATGGCAGGCCTCGCTATGAGCATGCACCCAAAAACTTCAGCTTACCACAAGTGCGCTACGAAGAACAGCATACTGTTGCGTATGACACGCATGGTAGATACAAACAAGAAGCTCAGCCGTACCAGTCAGCCATATCTCGATCTCCTGAACCAAAGCAGTACTTTGATCCACATGTAAGGGGCTATGAACAAGGTCCTTCTCAAGCTTATAATGCTAAAGCTGGACAATATGAGCCTTCTCATAGCACTTCAGGTGTTTCTCTTCCTGCTCCCCCTTCATCACAAACCAAACCAGAAGTTTTGCCTTCTAACAGTAAACCACTGCCCACACCTCCATCTCTAGCAGAGGAAGAAGAAGATCCAGCCATGAAGCCACAGTCTGTGCGAAGTAGAGTTAAGATATTTGAAAGAAGAAGATCACCATCTTTGGAAAAAATTAAGGACCCAAGTGATACATCGGCTATCAAGGTAAGTCATTTTAAGTTTTTTCTTCGTTCCTGCTTTTTGCTGCTGAGTTTACATTGCAAGAAGTAAAATACTGTCTTGGTATGAAAGCCTTAACTGCTTGTGGGACAGCCTCTTGGCAACCTAACTGCTGTTTGTTTTGAAAGCAGAAGCTGAAAAGTCCTGTAAAAACAGCGAGGGGAATCTTTCCATGCTGACAACTTGTAATTCATTGATCCTTCACTAGTATTTTATTTTTGTTTTCCTTGTGGGGAAGGTGGGGCAGTTTTAGTTTTCTTACTCAAAGTACTGTAACTTTCTAAATGCTATAATCTAAGGCAATATGCTGTACTTTACTTTACAGCCTCCAGAACTAGCACCTAAGCCTACACTCACATCTGTGAGTGGTCCGAAACCAACTTCTCAAAACCAGTATGAACACGACAAAACACCTTACAGGTAGATGCACAACTGATTAATTTAAATTGAGTTTTCAATATGATATTAGAACATTCAGAAAACACATTGTAGTGGGTCAAATTGGAAACGGCAGAGTGGAGAGTTGGAGTGTGTCAGTAAGATTTCTGTGTCAAAAGTAAGGCAGGGCATCGACTCACTTCCCATGGACATGATGGCTGGGAAATTGTGGAAAAAAACATTGTGTCCTTCCCTGTTTTTGAGGAAGAAACAGCCAGTATCTCATCTTACTTTTTTTTCTATGTTTGAGATAATGAGTTAAAACTAAAGGGAAAGGGTGAGGTAAAGGGAGATAAAGGTTTTTCTGTGTTATGTCACAGCTCTCTAAGTTCCATGCAATATAGGCTAAAAGGCAAGGTGTGCAATTATAGCATTTATGTTTCAATTGCGTTATTACTATCTGGGTTATAAAATAAAATTTTTAAATGTAGGTACTGGTACTTGTTTAGTTGTGCAAGGCAATTGTATATTATTCTTGATTAGGGCCCCAGAACCACAGAGACCTCAAGTGAAGCCTCCTGAAGATATTGTGCGTTCAAATCATTATGATCCTGAAGAAGATGAAGAGTATTACCGAAAGCAGCTCTCATACTTTGATCGCAGGAGTTTTGAAAACAAGCCATCTGCACAAGTTCCTACAAGCCATCATTCTGAGCCCACTAAACCAATACATTCGCAGAATCAGCTGAACTTCACCAGTTACTCTAAGTAAGTTTGGGGATTTCTTTTTTAGTTGGAAAAAGGAGGGAGGCATTTAGGACTAAACCAGAAATTCTGCCTCTGTGAATAAAATTCCAGGGATTTGTGGTGTCTACTTGAAACTACTGTGTATTCACAAAGTCAATTTTCCTGTTTAGATAGAGCTTCAGTTTGAAAAGTAACTGCATAAATTTGGATTTTTGTAAATGAAATGAATAATTATTGTAGGTTTTAGGAGCTTTAACATGTTACTGCTTCTGCTTAGGAACAGAACAAAACTAATTAATTCCTTAGTATATCTAATACTGAGTGCTTAAATAGCTTTTAAAGCAGAGGTTTTGGTTTGTTCCAGTTTTGCATGCATTTATTCCACAGACAGGCTTGTACACATTAGCTGTGTTTGACATTAGGAAACCAAGCCTTTGGGGAATATTGCTGAGGTCAGAATGTAATCTGTCGATGGAAACATCTGTTTCCTGTATTGTTGTGCTTCCTTGATTTGGAACATTTTGATATAGAAATCGTGTGAAAGCTCATACACAGATGTAGCTCAGGTAAAGAACTGGGTATTGTGGAGAACACTTGCACAAACCTTATGAATATTCCTCACAGTTACCTAAAATTTCAGCATTTGTTTTGATTCAAACCATAACAATGTGTTTGTAGCTGTTACAGGGGAAAGCTGTCTTGGCTTGCTGCATGTGTACTGAACATGGGGTGTTTTGGAAGACTGTGGTTGCATTCCTGCTTGAAATCTGGGCTGTTCAGGTCAAGCTGAAAATCTGGCAACCTTAATGTGAATGAGCTCTTTAGAGTGAAATAATCAACTGGCTTACTCAAGTTTTATAGTGTTAAGGGTGTGTGCAAGCTGTCTTTCATGTACTTGATACACTGTGTTCCAGTGCTCATCTTAAAGGATTTGAGCTAGAACATGGGAATCCTCTTGTTACTTGTATTATATTGTCTGTCATCTCCAATGTCTTCCTCTGTGAACTGAGAGTTTTGTAATCTTTCCAAAAGCTTGATAGGTTTTAAAGGATTCACTTTTTTTCCCTAAAGAACAAGTCTGCATATGGTAGCTATTTCTTATTTTACTTTTTTATATGTTAAGGAAGGAATGTATGTAGCAGTCTGTAACCAGTTCTAATTCTCAGTCAAGGGTGTTCTTTATCTTTTCACTTGCCCTGTCTTCTGATAGAAAGATGGGAACATCTGTCCTGTTTCCTAGGCATCATAGGAAGAGACCTAAAAATATCTTGGCTGTCCTCATAATGTATTGCAGTAGCTTCAGAATTATGTTCCCACATGTGAAAAACAATGCTACATGTAGACTGTCCAGTGTGAGCTGTAGCCACAGACTATGTTGCCGTTGTAAATGCAAGTAATGCTCCGAGAGAAATGCTTTTGTAAGCTTTCATCAAAGAATTGTGGAGATGGTAAAATTTTTCAGATGGAGAGTGTTGTAAGCTTCTTTTTGTAAGTTTGTTATACTCTGCAGTGTTCTCACATGCTGAAAAATATGTGCAGCTATTGAAATTTTCTGGCAGAACAGCTATTAATTGAGAAAGATTGTCCCATAATTCTAGCTACCACTTCTGTCTGTCATGACGTTTCCTTTTTTTGACTACTCACGTCTGGTTTTATTTTGATTGTGAGCTAATGTATGACTTTGGGGCTTATATTTAACAGGAAGGTGGCATCTTACTGCCACAGAGGAATAAGATGATACTGGTTTTAAGGCTGATAATTTCATACGTCAAGGGACAAAAGTGTATTGTGTGTTTTTCATTATGAAAGAATGTAACCCTTAGCAGGAAGGGACAGACATGGGAAAGAAAATTTACCCAGAGTAGTCATGTGCAAATAGACAAAGACTTAAATATTAATGAAAGTGGAAAGATATAAACAAGAATGTTACTCAATTAGACACTATTGCCTCTAGAAGCATACTGCAGTGTCCTTGCATGGAAACACACAACAGTTACAGTCTTGAGAAAGCATTCATGTTTAGGGTTATCCTTTCACTAGCTTCCAGTTTGTACCCTGTTATATACATGTTGTTCATCTTTCTTCCAGTGAATTCATATGTCAGTTGCTGTTCTGTGAGTAAACTCATCTAAAAATGAACAGGACAGTCAAGTTTGGATGATATGGGAACTGTTGATTATCCAGTCTCTCACTCCTGTGTAATCCATTTACTGCATTTTGGGTACAGAGGGCAAGTTTCATTTCTTCAATAACTATCTTTTTTTTTTGGTTAAACTTTGTGTGAAGTTGTTTGCCACTGAGTCAGTAATGGGGAAAAATACATACTCTTGTAATGTGTGTTCAAGTTTGTTAACTCTTAATTTGGGGTTTTATTTGCATCATTTAGGAAACTTATGTCATTACTAAAGCTGTTTTGTACAGGTAATGCCATATCTGCAGTAACTGTAGAATAAATGGTAGTTTCTGTTGATATGAGAAAATAATGCAGCTTGTAAATGGACGGGTTTCTGTGGATCTAGTTGGAACAATTTGAGGCATCTATTTGTGTGGCTGCGAGTAGTGGGTTTGTTCCCTCTTGGTTGTGTTGTTACCTGTGTGAGCTTGACATGCTGCAGAATGAGGTAGCTTACCTCAACTTGGTACTGAGTAGGGTTAGGACTACTCACATGATCAGTTACAGCCTCATCTGAGGAGGCAAGAAGGAGCAGTGTTGTGTGTTAACTTGTTAAATTGCTCTAGCTGAGCTCTTATGTGTCTGTTACAGAGTTAGAGCTTTTTGAATGGGAACTGAAGATCAGCAATGCAGTTTGATAAGTTCTCTGGTGTAACCTGAGGCTTATAACCTGTTGCCTGCTGTTCATTGGTTCATTTCTGATTCATTTCAAATTGCAGTCAGACTTTCAGAAGTTGATCAGTGCCTTTCTTAGCTTTGTAACGTCCTCCCATGGAGCAGTAAGACTGTTGGTGTCTGAAATTGTTGTCCATAACATTTTTATGCCTACACAGCAAGTGAAAGGGTGAGGGAAAGGTGTCCTAATGTAAAATGTATTTTCTTGCCAGTTAAATGTTAAAAAATAAAGGCAAGAGTATCCGTATACTTTTTCTGTCTTTCCTAGTATTCATAAGCAGTTGTTTTAAGGCATCCTTTTAGGAATTCTTGCGCACAATCGGAAGTGGTTTATGTGTGGGCTCCTCTTTTGGATGAGCTGATAGCAAATATTTCTGGAGCACTGTGAGTGTACTCTCAGTATATGATCTGCAATAAAAAAAAAAAAAATCATGTTTGTATGTTAAGACTGAGAAAATTAATACAAATTGGACCATACAAGATGGTTAGAATATGGGGGTTATATTTGCTCGCTTTTGCCAATATATTGAATTGTATTGCTTATACAGATTGTAAGAAATGGCTTTGTGTAATTTCATGTGCTTTCAATATATGTGAGTTTGAAGATCTTGACTACCACCTAATTAATTGATAAGTCTCATGTTAAATACAGTAGATGATCCTTGTACATAGGCCTACGGTAAAGGCCTTAACAGAAACATCGTTGTTAAAAGCAGTGCCTCTGTTTGAACAACCTTCTCATACGAGTACTACAAGGACTAACATAAAAAGTGTGAAGAAATAATATGCTCAAGATAGAATGACTATTTTCTTTCATTCTTCTATTGCTGTTTGCTTTGCCATCACCTAGATTTCTTGGCTCTTACACTAGCTATGACTACTTGAAAAGGAACATCAAGTGGTAAGACTGTTGTTGATGTGAGGATGTTTTCAGGTGTCCTCTCACTGTTACATTTCATCACAGGCATTATGTGCACTTAAAATTTAAAACGTGCAAATTCTGAAAGTTCAATATGTTGTAGTCAAAAATTACAGGTATTTGTGAAACCAACCATTTCCTGAGACAAACCTTTGCAGAAATAAAAAAAAAAAAAGTTTTGAAAACAACACTTTATCTACACTATGCACATAAAGCTAGTGAAGCTTAAGCTAATTACATTTCTAATTAAGATGGCATTGTTCAAATACTAGGTGTATTTAGAAAAGTTGTACTAAAATCTGTTGTCCTATTGGCTAATAATGCTTTACAGAAACAACCCACTCATTCCTCAAAAAAAGTGGTTTTATGTCTTTATTTTTAAGACCTTCTAAATTAAAGAGCACTTTTGCATTGAAATTACTCCAAACAAACGTGAAAAACTAAGATCTTGTAGGCAATTTATGCAAATACACCTGAAATGTCATCTGCCCTTTGTTTGCCATGGTTTGTGTTACTAATCTCCCTCTAAAGATTCAATGTTGTCTAATCTCTTGTGCTTATCAGTAGATGGTTTTTCTACTTGAGACAGGATGTTAAGGAAAACTGTGGTTTAGTGTTTATAGGAAGAGATGGAAATCAGGCGATAATAGAAGAGAAAAAAAAAATAGAGAATGCAGAAGCTCAAGAACCTTGAAGAAACCTAATAGTCAAATTGTTTTCTTCTTTTATTTCAACAGGGGGAAACCAGCTGATACTGAATCTATGGATAGGCCTGTTGGTGAGAAACGCTATGAGCCAATCCCTCAAGTTACAACTCCTCCTCCAGCTCCTTCAGTCCAGTATACACAACCTCAGTCCA
This sequence comes from Merops nubicus, assembly GCF_000691845.1. NCBI lineage: Eukaryota > Metazoa > Chordata > Aves > Coraciiformes > Meropidae > Merops > Merops nubicus. The sequence goes on along the minus strand of NW_008592964.1, from coordinate 16,030 downwards.
TTAATAGTCCTGTCATGTCGCTCCCAGCACATCACAAGCCTGCACTTTCTGAAGGTGAGCAGTTGGAAAGCTGACCCCTCTGAAGTGGTAACACATACCACTTGTCAGGTGCAGGTGTGGTTACTTCGGCATGTCTACACTGGGAACTATGTTGTTCTCTAACTGAAACTTGAAATAATTATTAGTGAAAAATAGCTTTTTACTATATAGTGAGATCACTTCCAGATGTTAATAGTCACTATAACTGTCTCTTCTATATTTAGTGGTCTCAGCACAGATGAAGTAGAATTTCCTGTACTTAAAAAGAAGAAAAAAAGTACCTCTGTATGCTTTGGTCCAGAATTCTTCAGGCATTGAGTAATAGCTGTTGGCTTCCAAAGACAGAAGAAAAGGTTGTTTTCAGTTTCACATAAAGAGGATTGCGCAGTCCAGCTGAGTTGTCCAGTTTGTGCAAGTGCATGACAGTATTTCAGTATGGCTTTTCTTTTTTGTTCTGTCAGCTATTTTTTTTTTTTTTTTGTGGTATAAATCAGTCTAATTTCCTTATTGAAAGGTCATGCCATTGTATCAAACATATGTTTAATGAAACATTAGGTAACATTCCAGAACATACGTGATATTAGAGGTGGACAGATGATCTGAGGTAGCCAAGCTGAACCTATTTTTTATATTGTAGATAAAGAACGGACTAAAAGATATTCTTATGCTGTAGTGTGTGTGACTAGAGATTTGATTGTTACTGACAAATTCTGATATTTTTATTTGCATTGCAGTTAACTCTGTATCTGACCCTCCTCCACCTCAGAATAAGCCAGCAATTTTCAGATCCTCTAGAGAGGACACTGTGCAGTCCACTTTTTATCCTCAGAAGAGCTTCCCTGACAAAGGCCCAGTGAATGGAACTGAACAGATTCAGAAAACCGTCACTCCTTCCTACAACCGTTTTACAACAAAACCGTATACTAGTGCTGCCAGGCCCTTCGAGCGCAAGTTTGAAAGTCCTAAATTCAACCATAATCTCTTGCCAAATGAAGCTCAGCATAAACCAGAGTTGCCATCAAAATCTCCAAATTCTCCTCAACCAGTTTTGAAAGCACACAGCTCATCGCAGCCTGCTGAGTTTGATAGTGGAATGGATACCTTTGCTGTACAGGTCGACAAGCCTAAATATCAACCAAATAATGTTAATGCTGTGCCTAAAGCCATTCCTGTAAGGTAAGTTGCTGCTTTTTTCTTTTCATTAGTACATTTAGAGTTTATCTACATAACATATAAATACTTGCTTCATTTAGAGTTTATTATACATTTGTATCTATGAAAGCTGTGAAAAATACAGCTTTTCCTATTTTTCTGTGGTTCAAATTTCTCTTGATGTTAGAGTTGAAAGATTGATATTATGATACCAAAATTCTACCAAAGGGCATTAGAGAGCATTTGGGTAGACACTTAAAGCATCTCCTACATCCTTGTAGCAACTTGTATCCTGTTGTTAGAAAGCAGAATGCCTTTTATTCCCTGTTTCTCGGACCGTAATTATAAAGTTTCTGGTAGATAGTAATCATTCGTCCTCTCAATATGTTTCTAGAAGATGGAATTAATATGAAGGATAGCTGTTGCACTCATTGGTGTTGGTTCTCTGTGCTTACACGTGCATAAGGGCTATTTAAAAAATACTTGTAAAAGGAGAAAGCCATTTGAACAGTTTCGTATTGTTGTCTTTACTAAGAGATAAAATAATGTTTTAAAAGCAGCCTGTGGTTGCCTGGTGTGCTTTAACTGTAAGAACTATGTCAAGAGCCACATGTAATCTAATAGAGGAAGGAATCCTATTTGTTTTTAAGCACCTGAGAAATGTTGTTACTATATAGTGTCTATAGTGGAGTGCTAGAAATTTTGACATTACTGGTTCATTGAGTGAAGTTCTTCAGAAACTTACCTGAAATCTACTCAGGCTAGCCATTTGATAACAATGTGTGTTTCTCTCTAGTTATAACCTGGCAACCTGGAAAAACCCTCTGTGTGTGTGTTGTGTTTTTTGTTTTTTTTTTTTTTTTTTTTTTTTTAAAATGGGCTTTAGTTTTAATGTATATCTGAATAGGAGGGTTCAGTGTGACTTGAATAAAGATTATTACTCTTTATGGTAATCAAATCATAATGGAGTTCTGGGAGGAAAGAAATTTTTAGATGTTAATTACATTTAGTTTTACTAAGCTGAAGTGTGTAGCTAGGGCAAGCTCTTGCTGCATAATTCCAGAAGTGGGCATTTGAAAACACATGATTCAGGTGTTCTTGAAATTCTTGCTGTACCTACTTTCTGAACATTTTTTTCAGAGTTTGTGGGCTTTTTTGGTGAAAATGTTTCCTTCTCATGGCAGAACTTGAACTACTTTGATCTTAGTTGTCCCATACAATTGAGTGTGGAAAAACTAAGATCAAAGTAGTTCAAGTTCTGCCATGAGAAGAAAACATGTTTAATGTTTTACTAACAGTGGTAGCCTACTTGAGGCTGTGTCCTGCTAAATTATTAGAGGAAATTATGGCACTGAATTTCAGGAAGAAAAAAATTTGATACAACTGCTAGGTTTTCTGTCTTACATTCAGCCCTTCAGCACTTGAAGATGAGGAGGAAGAAGATGGACACACTGTTGTGGCCACAGCAAGAGGTGTATTTAACAGCAATGGTGGTGTGCTGAGCTCCATAGAGACTGGAGTTAGTATTATTATACCACAAGGAGCTATTCCAGAGGGAATAGAGCAGGAAATATATTTCAAAGTCTGCAGAGACAACAGTATACTCCCACCTTTGGACAAAGAGAAAGGTAAGAGCTGGCACTGTACACTGTACTGTTATTTAACGCAGTTCTTATCTAACAGCAAGATAAAACATGAAAACACTCCAGTAGGCTTCAATATATAGGATATTTTTACAAGAGAATGCAGAGCATACATCTCCAAAGAAGTATTAAGGGGAGGAGTGTTCTGCTTGATACTGAAAGTTGCAAGCAAGATGGAGGCCCTCAATTATAACTTGAGAATATTTAATTTGTAGACATAAGTACTGATGTGAAAGTTATCTAGTACACTAAAGGAAGGTTCCGGATTAATTTTTTAAGAGTCTTTGAAATTGTATATTCCATCACAAAGTGCAGCGATTTATTCTAGATGCTTTTGTTAGAAATATTTCTTCTCCTCACAGTTAAGACCAAAATAATTATAAAGCACATGACTTAAGCTAGTTTAACTTGAGTTAAATATTTGGAGTTGACTTCAACACTTGAAAATGCTCAACATCTTAAATATTTCAACTTCTCTAAGGAGAACAGCTTCCAAGTTTAAAAATATATTCTAACTTTTATATAAGAAGTATATTCCTGTCTTACTAATAAAGATTGAGTAATGTGTTGTAGTTGAGCATTTTTTTCATAGGAAGTCTCTTTGATAGCACTATCCCACTGCACATGCATTTTTCCGACCTGTCAGATTCTTGCTTTCTTCAGGTGAAGAAACTAAAGGGGTTAATTTTGTAAATTTACAGTTAAAGCCTTATTTGCAGTCTACAGTTAATTTGAATCCAAATAAATCAAACGTAGCATGCTCCTCCACTGCATAATCATACATTAATATTTGGAGCCTAGGACCAAAACTAGACGTGTGAATTTGCATGCTTTGACTGTTAAGGTCAGTCTTTAGGCTCTGGAGCTGCTGAAGGCTTTGTTCAGCCCAGTGCGCCGTAAATCTGTACAAGCAGCACGTTGCTTCTTTTCGTATTACAGCTGCATGAATAAGGCTGCCTACAGACGTGGGGGTTTGTTTCTTTTGATGCACCTGCTTAGAAATTAGTTGGAAAAATATCCTAACATGATTTCATCACCAGACTTCTTTATCCTTTTTCATTTTGTCATTGTGATATTCTGTTGAGAAGTCACTTGTGCCCTCCGAAAGAGACTGAGAAACAGTCTTGCTGAGTGCTATTCTTTACTTGACAGGTCAAAACATTGATATTTTTTTTTTTTTTTTTTTTCCCCTAAAACCAAGTTGCCGAGTAGCTCTGCAATGTAATTACATGATACTTGGAACCTATTTCAAGAATAGTCAGTAACAAGTGTTTTTTTTTTTCCCCTTAACTGTAGGTGAAACACTTCTTAGCCCCTTGGTAATGTGTGGGCCTCATGGACTAAAATTCCTGAAGCCAGTGGAGCTGCGCCTGCCACATTGTGCGTCTATGACCCCTGATGGTTGGTCTTTTGCTCTAAAATCCTCCGACTCCTCGTCGGGTATGCTGTCCTCCCTCTGTCCTTTTGGGGCTTTTGGGTGCTATCGTATAATTTAAGTTAATTTGGCTAAAGGTGATGCTGTGTAATACAAAGAACTCAATCATTGTATTTGTGTCAAACTCTTCCATTTCACTTTCATTACAAATGTCTTTCTTACATTTACTCATGGTGCAAATCCATAGCTAAAACATGATAGCGGGAAAAGGGTAATCTCTCTAGTCTATTAAATATTATCGTATTTTTCTATTCTGTCTTCTTTCTTGAGGACTGCTACAGCTGAATACACTTGAAATGATAGTCACACTAAAAGTGAGAGGAAATGATTATGTACCTCTGATTGGCCTTTGTAACATAAGTGCTGTTTGTCTGTTGCTTAATTAACCGTATAGGACTCTGGCAAATCTTAACAATCTGCATGCTCATAAATCATGATTTAACGCTTGTTAATTGTTTCCATGTGTGCAAGTTGATGCTAACAACTGAGTCATTTAAGAAAACTATAGTATTCAGTAGAGGCATTTACAGTTCATTCTAATGTAGCTGGATTTTCCATGAGACTTTTCTTGCTTTCTTCTGCCTATTTCTCCTCTACTGCCTTTTACCCAGAAGTTTCTGGTTGATAGTAAAAGTTGCAACTAGGTTGCAATTTTATTTACTTGCGTGTTTTTACCTCACTGTGGCTTTCTGGGATGTGGGGGAGAATGAATTGGCTGAAATGGTCAGTGAGGAGCCTGAGAGAGAATTCTGGGCAAGTTTCAAGCAACTTCATGAAATGGCTGTGAGGTTACAGAGATTTAAAAAGGAATATTTGCACATCTTGTGAAAAAGTCTTAAGGTTTTATTCAGCTACCTTCAAAAATGTATCATGGAAGGTTCAAACCATTAATGTGTCCGTATGATCTAAGTAATGACTGACTGATGTACTCCTGTGTACAGCATTTAAGCCACCATGTATGCATATCTTTTGTCACTAACGTATCTATCACTGTCAACACCAAAGCACTGATGCTTTGAAAGACTAAAGCATCAATCCCCTTGATAGGGATTCAATAACCTAGAGGTATTAATGGCAATAATTTTTAGTTGTTTTTTTTGTAAGCTATTATATGCATGTGTTGCATGCATCTATTTAATAATGTGTGTGTACATGACAGTGTTAAGACACGGACTCCTGAATTATAGGGTCCCAAAGCTATGACAACTGTGTACAGAAATGAGCCAACACTTCTTTGTAACTAATAGCACCTGTTCATGAACTTACTTGAAGTGAAGGGAGAGGACTCAAATGATCTAAATAATAACTGAAGTTACTGAGACGTTTTCCTCCCTTTCCAAAGTGGGATGTGTGTGTACATGTGTGAGTGAGAACAAGAGCGTGTATATTTAAACCCTAACACTTTCTGTACTGTAAATACAACATCACATTCTGTTAATCTGAAATGGGATGTATATCATAACATTGCTCTTTTGAGACAAAATTTAAAATTAGGCAATTCTGTCCTATGATATGTAAGTAGACCATACTGTGTCTTAAATAAATAATTGTTTTCTCTCTTTCTAAAGTAGTTGGTTATGGGACTCTGATTTTTGAGGTGGCTTTGTAATAACAGTTTATACAATTCTGGGGTTCTTCTCTCTTCAGTCGTCTGCTCTACCTCATCTCTTCTCAATGTATCCATGTTCTGTCCTAAAAGTGGCATTCATTTGCACTTACTAACATCTTTTCTGCCATATTTAAGCTGTGTATATTGCTATTTGACTGTTAAACCCCATCAAAAACTTGAATGATCCTGGTATTAAAACTGACTGGGGAATAACGTTGCCTTTTATGGCCACACCTATTAGAATGTACTACTAAAAGGCACTGAAGGATCTTTTTTTAGATTCTTTTTTTTTCAACCAGCTGTATGTAAGTATGGGAAAAACATCCTCAACAGCTAGAGGTTGCACTGGCTGCAGTCTAATCCTTACTAAGTATTTAGAAGGAAAGGTTGGAAAAAGTCTGCTATTGTCTCATGTGCAAGACTAGGACCTGGTTGTCCTACAGTCCTGTTTTACCCATCTCATAATGTATTTGACCATGTGAGTTTTGAATGGAATTCCTTGCATTGATAAAAGGAAAAATCCTCCAGTGTTATTGAGCGTCTTTACTAAAATAAGTAGTCTTGGCTGGATGCAGTAAACTTGTTTGCATTCTTTAATGATACACAGGCCACTTCTATGTCCCTACATCAGATGTTGCCATCACTCAGTGCATTGTGTACTTCATTTTGTTTTCATGAGTTCAAGAAAATTACATGGAATTTGCATGAGTCTCATTTAATACAGAGGTCTCAGATGTTTGCAGTCTCTGTGACTGGGTTCCCTAACCTGTTGCACATTTCTCAAGACAGATCTGTTTTGGCTAAGCTATTTAACGTCCATTATCTGGAAGGCTTAAGAGGGCTTCAGTGCATTTATCACTCTTCTATTGTAGTGGGATGATGACACTTTATAGATAAGGCAGCATTTAGGAATGGTTTTAGGTGGGTAAATAACAGATGCTTTCTGCAGCTGAAAGAGAATTGACTGTGCAGATGGGATGTAACCCTGGTCTGATGAGATGATAGCTAGCTAATGACTTTTTCTTATAACAGAACATGACACAGGACCTTTGACCACGAGTAGATAAGATCTATTCTAAAGATTTTTTTAACTATGTACCAGTTAAATAGAATCCCTTTTAGAGTATCAGTATTTCAGGCTTTTAAACAAGTACACTGGATGTACTTGTAGTATTTCTTATGACTACAATGACTTTCATAATAGAAGATAAAAGTAACAGTATGTCATAGTGTTTAGTTACAGCATAACTTCTGATTTGACTCATCTTGGGTTCAGAATTGTTCCAGGAAACTTCAAGTGTATCGTACCCCAATTAACTCGTAAAATGTTTTGGTTTCTTCTGGCAATATAGGAAAGAGACAGTGAATACCGGATTCACTGTTAACACTTTTTTAAATGGAAAGCACTATGTGGTGCTGTAGAATAGAATGACTTACACTTAACAAATCCAGAGTGCCACAGCATCTGCTTTCAATAACTGATATATACAACATCATATAAAAATGAAGAGTTAATATTTTATCAAGAACATGCAAACTGCAGCTTTGTTTTTTTAGTTCAAAACAAAACAACCAACCAACAACACAACAAACAACTAAACCCCAAGCAAAAAAGCAAACCCACAAAACAGGTGTTGATTCAGAAGTTAAAAAGCTCCTGTCCAAAAGCTTGGTTTTTTCAAGATGTACACTGTTTGATAGCGGTTACTAAACACCAGCATTGTGTTTTCCTCCTACAGGTGACCCCAAAACCTGGCAGAACAAGTCTCTTCCTGGGGATCCAAACTATCTTGTTGGAGCAAACTGTGTCTCAGTCCTAATTGACCACTTCTAAATATTAAGTTAGCTGAGTAAATAATGTGAAACTGAGATGGACCTTACATATAAACTGAACCACTCTATCAAGTATTAACTGTTCTATAAGTGATAATGGATCTTAGTGTTTAAGCATCTTGCTTTAACTAACAGTGGTTTAGCAAGAACACTCTTTGAACCATGGTCACAATACATGCCACAAGCAGGGAGCGTACAGTGGGAACAAGGTAGGGGTTTTGTAGGCTCTGTATGCTTTGGTTTGTTGATTTGTTCTTTTGTCGGCTTTTTTTTTTTTCTTCAAGGACACTACTAGTATTTCATTGCTTAAAATCTTAAAGTACAAATGGAGTTATATTAAGAGGAAGTGAATTTGTTTCATACTCCACTGGTGAAAACGGAATTTGGCCTGCGTTTTTACAACTCTGTAACTCACAAGACTACATTTTGGTCTCTAGTTTTTAAGTGACTTTTGGTGTACATGTCCAATGAAATGGCAGTCAGCCTGGGGTAGCACAGTTTAGATGTTTTCCTCTGCTCAGAGGCTAATGCAAACACATCTACTTACTGTATATGGAAATGTTGTCATGAGGACAAGGGGGAGGGGAAAAAGCATGTGGGTTGACTATGGTTCAGTTGCCTCTGTGGATTTGTAAATTAACCACATTACTACAGACCTATTAACCAGCAGGGATGCCTTACCCTCATGTTTTTAATAGTTTTAGCTCTCATAGTTCTCTGTATTAAGTTTGTATGGCTTTTGTGCTTACCTAGATAATGTATCATGAGAGACTGGGAAAAGAGATGGGGCGGGGGGGAAATCCAAACACAAAACTAAACAAAATAACTTGTGAGTTTGGTTTAGAGAATGAGTATTGTTTGTGTTCATCAGCCAGAAGAGAACCAGAAGAAAGTGATGGTATGTTTTCTGCTATGCATTTGAAAAACTTATGGATGTTACAGACTGCTTGTATATAATGCGTGCATACCACTTTTGTTCTTGGTTTGTAAATTAACTTTTATAAGCTTTACCTTTTTATATATATAAATATATATAAAAACAAACAAAGTTTCTTAAGGATATCTTTGTATTCTCATACCTTTTGAGCCTTGAACTTTGACATCTGCAGCAATAAAGCAGCATTTCTACCATAAACAAACAAGGACATTTTTTAAAAATGCACAAAGTTGTTAACTTTTTAAGTGCTGCATTTAAAGAATATAACTCGGAATTCTATACTTTGATTAAATTCTTGAAAAGTATCCCTACTGTAATTTGTCATAAGGATGCTGTACTATGTGCCCGGAAATGTATTTTTTTACTAATAGACAATTTATTACGGCACAATGGCACTACTACTGTTTAGATAATATACCACTGCATTCTGTTAATGAGTTATTAGCTATTCAGGTGTGGCTGATTTTTTTCTCTGCAGTTATTAAAATTACACGTTTCTAAATATACGGAATAAAACTGTTTTTAAAATAATAAAGGAGATTGTAGTACCTTATTGTTTCTCAAATGCATTTATGTGAATATGACAACCAATTTTGATTCTCTTCCTATGCAAGTAGACAACTGGATTCTGCTGTATGTCCACACATGAAGTGGAGCTCTCTTGTGGAGGCAGTTGGAGTTATCTACTGCAGGGCTTCCAATGTGGTGAACTCCAGTGTGGATCCATTGGAAGCACTTAATATGAAGTGGTAGACTTGTCCCATGAGTCACTACATTGGTTCTGGTTGGCTTATTATATCAACTCTTCCAAATGCTTTGGTAGTGCTCTAGCATGTAGATTTACGCAGTCTAGTTACACAATTTTAAAGATACCCATCCACACAATCCCATTACTAGGTCTGTTTGGAATACTTGGTGGCTAACTGGTAAGCTACTGTTATTGTATAAGAGAAAAATAAGTTCTAGAAGTTATTTTTAAATAATGGTGGGAAGAGTTCATAACCTGATGTTCCTTCTGTCTTTGTACTAACCAATTAGCTTGTTTCTTAGGCCCGACTTGCCCTACAAGGGGCATTCACTTCTACTACTCCTGTGCCTCGTGGCTTTTCTTGGCTCTAAAAGGAGAGAGAAAATTTGGATAGCAAAAAAAGTTGTTCTTGTTGGGATGGCATTTTTCACTTGTCTTAGTGGTAATATATTGATGGTGTTTGAGTCAACAAAAAAGGTTTCAACATGACATGCATTGCATCTTGGAGAAAATTCTAATGCTAAAGTGAGTGTTCTTTTCTAGTTCAGATCTTAGTAAGAACTATGTGAAACACTACAGAAGAAGTCGGTTAGTTGGACTTGAACCCTCCCTGGAGTTACACTCCATGGACTACTTGCAGTGCTGGTATTTGTGTTGGACATGCTGAGCGGAGAGATGTGTAAGGTATAGAATCCCGAGTTGCTTCTAGTGTAGTGAGCAGATAGAAAGATAGAAGTTACTATCGGAATAAAAAAGTGACAGTTTTTGCTCTACTGTAATTTCAGAAATTAAATGAGAAAGTTAATACTCTTAACTCATGTGACAATTTTCTACTGCTAAGCTGCCTGTCAATGGAATTGTCTTTTGTTGTCCACTTGTGTTTCACAAAGGAGCTAGTTTAAACCGCATGCATGTTTTCCTTGTTAAATCCCAGTGCTTTTTGGCTAAATCATGGCCATCGAGAATAACTGTGCTGAAATAACATATTTTTTTATTTTAAAATAATACTAGTGGTTTTGAAATTTTTTTCCTTGAAACGGATTATGTTCCTTGCATATTTTATACAGGCTAGACTCTGCAGGAGGTAAGTTCACATGTAGAATTTTCATTTACTCGAGTTCTGTATTCATTATTTAATGGGAACTTCAAAAACTGCATTTCCCAATTCTTTCTGTTTCAGTGATGTATTGGTTAGCTTTAGGTGCCCTGCAAATTGTACAGAAGTTATAATGGGGAGATCTCAAGCCTTGCACTCATTCCTAAACTAGTCTGCTTCAATGGTGGAAAGAGATGTTTAGTGGATACAGAGTTACTGTTCATTTCTCTGATTTTGGTGCTTGGTAAAAAAAAAATTGTATTGTTACTTTTTTCAAGAAAAGTATTTTTTCAAGTCAAGACCTTTAAATTTCAGATACACAAACAAGTTATGGTTCTTTAAGTACTTTTCTGTTCTTGACAACCTTGGGTAGGTGAAGCAAATCAGCAATGCTTAGGGACTGGTTGAAGATTCTCTTCTGTAATATAACTTGGACCAGATGACAAAAACTGGAGCCATACAGGTTTGGAGAATAAAAGATGTTAAGCATGTCTGAAAAATGTTTTCTTAGTATCTAAGTCACTTGTGAGGAAAACATTTGTAGGATCGTCACTCACTGGTAGTGGTGGTCTGTTGTCTACAGGGTTCTCTGGCAACTAGTCCTGTTAACTGGCTAGATGAAATGAATGGGTAAAATGATTTTTCATATGTCCAGATGAAGTGTGCGTTATCACCCTGTGGGTAGCCATCTAAGAAAAAATACACTTCAATAGTAGTGAAGTATTTGAAGCTGGCTGTTTGTGCAGACATGTGTAGACATAATGTCATGAGTTAGATTTTTTTTTTTACTGGCTTTGAATACTGTGAACTAGTTGGCTTTATGCTAAGCAGTTTTCTTTCCAGTGACACTAATTAACTATATAAAATTATACTATGACTGAATTTGGCTTGAAACCCAGTTGTGACAAAAATTAACATCTTTTGATGGGAAATAATCATCCTATTCTAGTTATTTTAATTAAACTTGAAGCACTTGTAGATCATTTCAAATTGCTGTGAAATGGAGTTGTAGCACATACAGCTGTCTATCAGCCACTTTAAGCAGTAACAGGTTTTACTGTGTAAGATACAGAAAACAGGTTCAGAAGAGAATCTCTGTATCTAAAAGTGCAGTTATCCTATTTTGTTACTGCAGGAGTAATAAAGGAGACTAAAAGTGAAGGAGAAAAACTTTTGCCTGCTGCTGTGCAACTAGATCAGGTGAACTTGGAGAAGAGAGCAAAAGTGCAGTTTATGCTTAGAATGACAAGAACAAGTGTTAAGCTGACTTTGCTCTTTTCACTAATGCAGATTCTGAAGTTGCTGTAGTCTGCCCTATGATGATGCATATGAAGTTTCCCCTTGAAGTTTATGATGCAGCACTCATTGCCTGTTGCTCCTCGTCTCATGTATTGGCAAAGTGATAGTGGCAGGATGGAGACAAATGCAGAATGTCTGACTGTTCCCTCAGCCCAGAAAGGCTGCCAGCAAGGTGGGTTTGCGATCTGTCACTGTTGCTGGCTGCTGACAAGGGAGTAACTATGGTTTGTGTTACATCATTTGGCCTTGCCAGATCGTCTGTTCTGTGTATCTCAGGAATGTGGTAAATGAGCTAAATAGTTTAAGTCAGCAAAAAGGACCCCTGGAATATAGGAATTAGCTGGACAACTGAAAAAATAGATTCCTAAGAACATATACTAGTCTATTTGTGATTATTTATACTATCTCTTTTCTTGGCTGTTGGGTGCACATTAAATATTCTTTAAAAATAATTTAGCAAATACCCTCTTACTTAAATACTTCACATGTATCTTGTATTTAGAGTATTATGCAGCACTTGTCCATTTAATAGAAAAGCTGTTGAACATGGTAGATAGGATAGGCTGTGAAAACGCTATGTATAAATTACAGCCTTTTAAGGTGAGTCCAGGTTTAAACTGTGTTGGTTAATGTATCAGTTTC
>NW_008592964.1:0-3566 GCF_000691845.1 Merops nubicus | reverse complement strand
AGGAATGTCTTCCCAGATTACCTACTTTCACTCTTCTTCTTTGTGACGTTAGAGTTTAGAATTTGGGGAAAAGTATAAGTGAAAAACAGGCTGTAGAATTTGAAGAAAGTGAGGTCAGACATTCAATTTGGTAGGTGCTTTTACATCTTGGCATTCGATTACTAATGGTGATACTTAATGAAACGTAGAGCGTACACTTTAAGTCTACGTACTTTTAAAAGCCTTGCTGAAGACTTAAATGATTTTGAGGTAATCTTACCAGAGTGGAAACCTGGCATTAAAAATTCTTTTGAGAGGGAAGATGAGAAGAAACTTCTTTGCTACAAGGAGCATTTATAATGCAGAGCTTGATAGTAAATATCCAATACAGATGATGTAACAGTGAAGCTGGCTACAGTGATTTCCTTCCTAATTGTATTTACTCTTGTTCTTACTGAACTAATGAGCAAGTAGTTGAAGTTTGTCACATTGCAGAATAAAAAGGCAAGGTAGATTTAACTAAATTGGTGACAAAGGAAGAGGAATTTATTTGATTACTGGAGTAGCATGTTGTTAAAGGAGTACATCAGGGAACTGGGTTTAGTGACAGGAAACAATTGCCTTAATTCTGCTGTTTGTATTAGCTGTATTCAGTCTGTCTTGTCTTAAAGCTGTGGAAAGCTGCAATATGCATGAAGATTTAGACTTTACTATATGGTATATTAGGCGATGAAGTTAGCTGTGTGAGTGATAACCTGCTGCCCAGGTTTATTCAGACGTAAATTATTGCACTAATTTCTACACAGCTATGTCAATCTCCCCAAAATAAGAAAGCTTACTTAACTGACCTGGTCTTCAGTTCCCACATCCTTATGTAGTAACCTGTTGGTAAAGAAGCCTGTGGGTTTTGTTTGTTCTCAAGAAACTTCTGGTTTTTGGCTTGGTGGTATATGAATGTAAGCCCCATTGTTTAATGGGCATGGATGGCAGGGAGTTATGGCCTGGGATAGTAACAGCTGCCCGGTTTTAAACCATGCTAGTAAGTGGGGAAAGCAGTTTTTCACAAAATAAGCCAAAAAGTATCATCAAGCAGAAGGATTTTCCTGAGAGCCCATAAATACAGCTGATGCTGCTTGCAGTGTTCTATTTAAACAACACATCCAACCCCACCCCTCAAAACCCTGCCACTGTTAGCAGGACTCCCTGATTTTGTGTATTTTGACAAATTTCTGTACAGGATGTAAAAATCTTTAATTCCCAGTGAATGTGAGGAAGACTAACATCAGTCTGTGAGCAAGGAGTTTAGACTTTGCCTCTCTGCAGCATGAGACTAGGTGATGAGCAAGCATGGAGGTATGACTTCACACTTCCTTATTACATCTTATTTCAATTAGTAACAAGCACTGCTCTGACACACCCGTAACCTCTGACATGTTTGCTGTTTCTCCCTTGTTTTCACTGGTTGGCTAGAAGTTTGCTGATGGCCTTGCAACTCTGGTCTGTAGGCAGTAGCTTTTTAAGGTCCAAGTGGTGGCATTTAGTTGAGGCCAACATATCTTACTGCGCTGTGTGTGTGCATTGCAAAGCACTTCATTCTGAAGGAATTACAAGTGCCACTTCTGCTTTCTAGGCATGATCCTCCTTTTAAATTTTCATTTAATAAGAGAAATACAAAGCAACTAGCTCTGACTTCCAGTGCTGAAGCCATGTATAGAGAGTACACCATACTCATGCAAAAATATGTGCGTGATACTGTCATTAGGTCAAAAAGTGGCAAATGGAAATAGAGGAGTGTTGTGTGTGTTGATGCTCCATTTCAATCTCTTCTAAGAAGAAAAAGAAGTGGGTCTGGCATGAGCAGCTGGTTTTACAGTGGTAGAAGCTGTTGGGGAGGACCACTCTGGAAACCCCACAAGGAAGAAAAACAGAACATTAGTCTGCATGTAAAGAAGTGAAGCTTGCTAGAATTAACCTTCAACTGTAAAACCTAGCAAACTTCTGTCCAGTGTATCCTGTTAAGTCTGTATTTTTTATATATACACATACACACCTGCCACTACCATACAGTCTGAGCTTTGCTGATAGCAATGGAGGTGTAGGTGTGTTTTGATACACAGGTCCTGTTCACTTCCCTTAGGATCCATTGGGCAATCCAAGATGATCACGCATGTCTGCGACAGAAGTTGGTAAGCTTTGATCTTTCAATGGATTTTTGTGTACATTAGGAATAATATTACCATACAGTGCCATGAATGAGTGATATAGATTGCTTGAATCATCATCAAACATATTAGCAAAAGTGATTTTAGTGTGATGTGAAAATGCAATTTCAGTTCAACAGCAAGGTTCACTTTATTACTTAGCACATGGAAGAAATGTACAAAGGAAGAGTCGGTTAGAATGAGTGTAGAAAGATTTAAACAGACTGAAGACACAAAAGGGTAACAGACTCCCTTGTTGAGTCAAGAGATTCAGGGTGGACCCTCTTGCTCCTGATGGAGATGAGGTGTGGGTAGGTCCAGTCTTGGTCTCAGACTTGCACAATAGTTTATGTTTAATGTAAGAAATAGAGCAAGGAGAACCTCCTTTTGAATTTCATTGCTTTCTAAACTCCTTCTCAGAGAGGACTGTAGGTGCTGCTGCATTGAGACTTAGTCCCAGACTTTTAAAACTTGGACAGTGGTATGTCTAAGGGAATTAGATGCATGGGTTTCATTGGTATTAATTGAGCATGCTATCAGTCATTTACCAAGCATCTGATGTGATTAAGAGTTTTCTCTGGCTTTTTTAAGGAAAGATCTTGTAGTCTCAGGTAGGGAATCTGAAACCCTGAGAGGCATCCCTGCTCAAGGGGAGAGTCATCTGATGTGCAGTCCAGCCGCAGCTTAGTGAGAGCTCGTATTTGGCTCATGCAGATGTGTGTCATTGGTAAAAAGTCTCTCTGCCTCGATGAGCAACCTTGAGAGATGTCCCAGCTCAGCGGGAGATCACCACCACACAGCTACACTACAGTGCCTTGCAGGGAGAGCTCAAATAAGACTCTCAAGCTGTGGTATTTATGTGATGAAGTGGTTGGCTCTTTGTCGAACTGTGTACAACCAGAGAGGTGTGGGTACAAGGAGTACAATGCACAACTCTTTGTTGCTTGATAAATAAGCCTTGGAAAAGCCACACGCTATTCATGTGTTAATTGCATGATTGGTGGTCATATGCATCAATGTTCACTGGGTCACTCTGCTCCTTTGTGGGCTTTCTAGAGGAGTTCTTGGCCCAGAAATGGCTCAGCCATTTACCTCCTTTGGAGCTTGTACCAATCAATGGTGACTTCAGCTAAGGGGTCAGGCGAACCTGTTGTGTAGTCTCAAGCGTTATTTATCACATCATCAGTGTCACTGGGCAAACAAGAAAAATAAAGGTAACCACCTGTCTTTGGAACAAAAGCAAATATTTGACTTTAATAGAGTTTGGTTTTTTTCTGGTCAAGAAAGGAAGAGTGAGTGCTGGAGAACACCTGGGTGGAGCCCAGGGTCCCTCGGGTGAGCAGCTGATTCCCGCCTGCGGGTCGGGGCGGGTGTCTCACGCTCCCG